>NC_079202.1:18372350-18672350 GCF_026745355.1 Beta vulgaris subsp. vulgaris
CATTTCAACTGGTAAATGACAAGCTTTTCCATAGACCAATCGATATGGGGTGGTTCCTAGAGGTGTCTTAAAAGCAGTTTGCAGAGCCCACAATGTGTTATCTAGGTTTTGGGACCAATCCTTCCTTGACTTGTTGACTACCTTCTCCAAGATGCGCTTGATCTGACGATTGGAGACTTCAACTTGACCACTAGTCTGAGGATGATAAGCTAAACCACTTTGAGTGACTCCATATTTCTTCAGTAAAGCTTTGAAGGCTCGTGAAAGTGAGATCCCCCATCACTGATCAAGACTCTCGGGACTCCGAATCGAGGAAAAATACCTTCTGAAAGCTTCATGATTACCTTAGAATCATTGGTAATGGAAGCCACAGCTTCAACCCACTTAGTCACATAAACCACAGCAACCAATATATACATGTTCCACAAGAAGAAGGGAAAGGTCCCATGAAATCAATGCCCCATACATCAAATGGTTCAATCTCCAAAATTGTGATCTGTGGTATCTCCTGTCTCTTTGAAATATAACCCGTTCGTACATTCATTACAAGAAAGACAAAAAACACGAGCATCTTTGAAAATAGTAGGCCAATAAAAACCACTCTGGAGAACTCTATAAGTTGTAGCTTGTGAGCCAAGATGTCCACTACAAGGCATACTATGACAATGTTGTAGAATCCCAACTATCTCCCAATCAGTAATACATCGTCGGAACAAGCCATCTGAGCACTTCTTGTATAAGAGTGGGTCTTCCCAATAATAATGCTTGGCATCATGATAAAACTTCTTGCGCTTTTGATAAGTCAAATCAGGAGGATGAGAACCACTAAACAATTAGTAAAATCAGCATACCATGGAGATTGAGTAGACACAGCAAAAGATGGTCATCTGGAAAAGCATCATCTATGGGACCGTCAGCACTTGACTCAAACTCAACGGGAAGATGATCTGCAACTACATTCTCAGCACCCTTCTTGTCGCGGATCTCCAAATCAAACTCTTGTAGTAAGAGTATCCATCATATAAGTCGTGGTTAGGCCTCCATCTTGGCCAATAGATACTTCGGCATGGTCAGTATGGACAATCACTTTCGAACCTATGAGGTAGGTCCAAAACTTGTCAAGAGCATAAACAATGGCAAACAACTCTTTCTCTGTAGTAGCATAATTGCCCTGGGCTTCATCTGGAGGACTTTGTTTTTCCGCTGACCAAGCACAGCACCAACTCTAGCGTCACACATGATCTCGAAAGGGAGACTCTAGTGTGGAGGTTGTATGATAGGGGCAATGATCAATGCTTCCTTAATCCTGTCAAAAGACTCCACACATGCATCAATAAAATCAAAAGTGGCATCCTTGAGCAACAATTGAGTAAGGGGTTTCGCAATTTTCAAAAAGTCTTTTATAAATCTGCTATAGAAACCCGCATGAACCAGAAAACTCCTCACTCCCTTGACATTCACAACAGGAGGAAGTTTCTCCATCACCTAAATTTTTGCTCTGTCCACCTGGATGCCACGCCCAGATATGAGGTGTCCAAGTACCACTCCTTCACCATGAAGTGGTACTTTTCCCAATTAAGAACCATATTAACCTCAGAACATCGTTTTAGAATTTTTGAGAGATTATGAAAAGACACATCAAAGTCAGAACCATAAACACTAAAATCATCCATAAATACCTCCATGATATTTCGATGAAATCACAAAAAATGGCCATCATACATCTATGAAATGTGGCAGGGGCTTGCACATACCAAATGGAATTCTGCGATATGCAAAAGTGTCATAGGGGAAAGTGAACGTTGTCTTCTCCTGATCGGCTGGGTGAATGGGAATCTAAAAGAAACCTGAATATCCATCCAAATAACAGAAAAAGTTATATTTTGCTAATCTTTCTAACATCTGATCAATAAAAGGGAGAGGAAAATGATCTTTCAGAGTGGTTGCGTTTAATCTGCAATAATCAATACGCATCCGCCAACCTGTAACAGTACGAGTAGGAATTAGTTCATCCCTATCATTCTTAACAACAGTAGTCCCCCCCCCCCTTTTTTTAGGAACAACTTAAACCGAGCTCACCTACTTAGAATCTGAGATGGGGTAGATGATGCCGGAGTCAAGTAGTTTAATAATTTCCTTTTTTCACAACCTCTTGCATATTAGGATTCAAACGTCTTTGGGGTTGTATGCAAGGGCGGTGATTTTCTTCCAAGTTAATTTTATGCATGCAAAAATCAGGACTAATGCCCTTTAGATTACCCAATAGCCTTCTTGTGCATGCGAAGCACTAAAAGAAGTTGTGAACGCTGGCTATATGTGAGTTTAGTACTGACAATTACAGGGCATTCCTCAACATCATCAAGAAATGCATATTTGAGGTGAGAAAGTAAAGGTTTAAGTTCTAACTTCTTTACCTGTGGTTCGGAAGTAGAGCAAATAGTCTCCATTACCTTACAATCTACTACCTTATTAATGTCAAGGCCATCATTCAGATCAAGACTTGTCTCCAATAATTCATCTGACAAAAATTGTGAAAAACTAACTCCAGAGATCTCATCGAGTATGTCAATCCTGCAACATGTATGCTCAAGCATAGGAGACTTAATAGCACCAACACCCAAAGTTAGAGAGCCAGATTTTACATCAATAACAACACTTGCGGTACATAGAAAAGGTCTACCCAAAATAATGGGAATTTGACTATCTTCTTTCATATCAAGTACTACAAAATCCACAGGAATATAGAATTTTCCAACTCTAACAGATACATCATCTAAAATACCTAAAGGATATTTCACAGATCGATCTGCCATTTGCAGAGTAATCTGTGTGTACTTTAAAGCACCCAAGTTCAGTTTATTAAAGATAGATA
This sequence comes from Beta vulgaris subsp. vulgaris, assembly GCF_026745355.1. Taxonomy (NCBI): domain Eukaryota; kingdom Viridiplantae; phylum Streptophyta; class Magnoliopsida; order Caryophyllales; family Amaranthaceae; genus Beta; species Beta vulgaris. Next base: position 18,375,223 of record NC_079202.1, read on the forward strand.
AAGGCATAACAGATACACTAGCACCTAGATCACACAAAGCCTTATCTATAAACAAAGCACCCACATGACAAGGGATGGAAAAACTACCAGGATATTTTAGTTTCAGTGGAATTTTATTTTGTAGAACAATACTGCATTCTTCAGTTAAAGCTACTCTATCTATCCCACCAAAATCTTTCTTTTTAGTGATCATATCTTTCAAAAACTTGGCATACATAGGTACTTGAGAAATTAAATGAGTGAAAGCAACTGTTACCTCAAGATTTTTGACCATATACATAAATTTACCAAGTTATTGGTCGGCCTTTGATTTTTGCATCCTATGGGGCAAAGTGATAAGAGGTTTTTAGTGTGTCGTTAAGGCACTAAGAACCGCTTTCCAAACAATATTTATAAGTCCTAACAAGCAATTACTAAGAGAATAGTAAAGGCAAGTCAAGGGTCGATCCACAGGAAAAATGGGATTGATTAAAGTCTATCAAGTCCAGACTACCTAATTGAAAGGTATTTGGGGGTTTAAAAGATGTTTGGTAACAATTAAGACTAACTAACAACTAGAACAAGCAAATATCACGAGTTTAAATATCAAATAAAAGACACTAAAGTTAAGGTTACTAGTATGAATAAGAACGGATGATGATTGTTAATGCGATTGTGAAGTAACAAAGACGATTATGCAAGGTTTAGTTCTCCTCTAAAATACTCGAGTCCTCTCTCGAATGGTCCTCAAGAGTAATCACTTAATCAATCAACTAAATCCTCTCTCGAATGGTCTTTAGTTAATTGATTAAGAGATTCAATAAGTTTAGAAAACCCCTAATGAAGGATCCCCTTAATTTCCATCCAATATCTTGGTTTAGAAATTAAGTTGATTCTGGGGATGATAAAAGAGTTCAAAATCCGATTTAAGAACATTTGAAATCAAAATACCAAAGTATAAATGTGATCAATATCTATCCTAATGTCTCAAAACACCAAGATCAATGCATAAGCTTCTCCATACATCACAATCACATCAACATCATATTTAAAACCCTAATTCATACTTTCACCCTAACCCTAGATTATGAAACTACTCACTAATCATGGAGTTAAAGCAATTAAACAATGAATCTATGACTAATCTAAGGCTAAACATGATTAAGTAATAATTAAACTAATGTAAATCGCAATTATGGGACTAAGCGAATAAAGATCTAGAATAATCAAAAGCAAGAACAAAGACGGAAAGAATGAAATAAAAACTAAAACTTTGAATTGAATTGAATGAAAAGTACCTTGAATGTATTGGAAATCACAAACTATGATCAACAATTCTCAAATCTCAACGGAAACTAAAGTGTTTTCTCTCTAATACAAAACCCTAAAATATTCTGTAAAAACTAGAATGAAAGCGTAAAACTAAAACTCCCCGATAAAAAGGGTTTAATGAACGAATTTTAATTTCCGGAACGCATGGTGCGGGCGCACCAAAAGGAGGTGCGGGCGCACCATGCTGAGGTGCGGGCGCACCAGACCTCAGGTGTGGGGGCACCTGAGTCTTCTGCCTCAAGGTGGAAATCATCCGTCATAATGTGCGGGCGCACAGGTAGCTGGTGCGGGCGCACCAGACACAGGTGCGGGCGCACCATGTGCTGGGTGCGGGCGCACCTGTGCGTTCTGTCTTTTTCTCCCAATTTGGCTGTGGTGCGGGCGCACCAGTGATATGTGCGGGCGCACCTATGTGTGCGGGGGAACTCTAGGCGCACCTCATGGCCTCTCACATCCTCTAGCTTGTTTCTTTAAGTCATGTCTCGCATTACTCGACCCCGAAAAGGGTCATACCTGCAATAAAAACACGAGCAAATATGGTGAAAGCATATGTGCTAGAAATTCGATCGAAATAGATCGAAAATCTAGCAAAATGTCACTATGATCAAGTATGATCAAGTGAATGAAATAGAAGGGAAAAGTGAGGAGAAAGAGGGAAGAAAGGGGAAAAAGGGAACCAAAACAAGCCAAAAGGAAGCCATAAAGTGCGTTAGAAACGCACTTATCACAAAGGTAGTTGTGGAGTAGGAGAATCAGTAACCTCCTCCTGCCGTTTCTCTACTTCATCTACTTTCCCGCACTCAACGTTAGTTCTGGAGCTATCCTCACCTTCTTTTTCATCCATAACATCATTCTAAACTGGAGGTAGTGAATCATTAGTAGGAATCTGTGGGGCATCATACTGTGTACCGCTTCGAAGAGTGATGTCATTAACAGTTTCTTTAGGAATTGGTTGCCTCGACAGATGACCTGGTTGCCTCTATGCATTATTTCCAACCACCTGAGCAAGTTGAGTCTCCAAGTGTTTGGTGGTGTTCTTCAACTCTTTGATGCTCTCCTCATGATTTTTCTGCATAGATTCCATCATTTTCATTAAATCAGACATAGTAGGCTCTTGAGAACTCGCATTATGAGAAACTTGCTGCTGATAGCCTTGGTGTGAAGGCCTATTGAAACCAGGAGGGGGGTTCTGAGGAGCCCCTTTATAATATGGTTGTCTAGAAGCATGTTGTGGTGGATTTTGATATGGTGGTTGGTAGGAAGATTGTGGTGGAGGTTGAGGATTTTGAACATTGTTGTTCTTGTAGGAAAAATTAGGATGATCTCTCCAACCTGGGTTGTAAGTGTTAGAGTAGGGGTTGTGTGGTCTTTGCTGAAAAGCATTTGCATGCTCCATCTTATTCGGATCAGGTTGACTGTAGCAACAATCATGACCAAAGTGGCCTTAAACACCACACACTTCACAAAAGGAGGAAGTAATAGGAGCCATGAAAGACATCGCATTAATACTCATGGGAGGAGTACTAGACTGCGAAGATTTCAGTGAGTCCATCTTCATGCTCAACTGTGCTACTTGTGAAGAGAACAAGGCATATGCATCAGCATCCAACTTTTTTTTTGTAATAGTCCTGGAGGAACTATGATCATTCGTTGCTAAGTTGGCCAGAAAATTATACCCTTCATCTAGCTCCTTATCTAGGAAGACACCCCCTGTAGATGAATCAATTGTACTCTTGATATGAGGTTGTAGACCATTGTAGAATGCTTGGGTGATGAACCACTTATCCAGATGGTGGTGTGGCATTCTCTCTGCAGATCCTTGAACCTATTCCATGCTTCCTTCAGTGTTTCATTGGGTTCTTGTTGGAAGATAGCAAGCATATGTCTTATTTCTACAGTCTTGGTGGGAGGGTAGTACTCTTTCAGGAATGCGTCAGATATAACACTCGAATCAGTTTCATTAACATCGTTCAGCCATTTTTGTGGCTTGTCCTTTAATGAAAATTCGAATACCATGATCTTCAATTGATCAGGAGTGACCCCTTGGTGCTTAACGATACGACAAAACTGTTGAAACCGTTGTAAATGATTTGCAGGGTCTTCAGATGGATGCCCGCCAATTGATTCTGTTGGATCATATTAATGAGAGCAGGCTTAATTTCGAAGTTGGCTTCTTGTATACCAGGCATAGTAGGGCCTGTGGGAACATTGCCAGGAGAAGGTACCCCATAAGACTTCAATGACTTAGGAGGCATGATTTGTTCTATTGGTTGTTCCGTGGGTTTTCCCTGATTAACAGACTGCTTTTTCTTATTTTGTGTCTTCTTGAGTTGCCGGAGGGTTTTCTCATGATCAGGATAAGTGGGAACTGGAGTACGTGTTCTTTTAGATCTGGGCATCAAAGAAACAAAGAAAAATGTGCAGTGAGATGGCCTCAGTTGGAACTTGAAGTTCCAATTGAGACAGCAAAAATAGTTCAAATAACCAATCGGAAAGCTATAGAAACTAGCCGTCTCCCCGACAATGGCGCCAAAAACTTGATGTATTTTAAGATATACCGCAAGTGCATGGTGTCTGTTTAGCTGAAACTGGCAAATACAGGTCGATCCATAGCGAGAGGAGTTCTACAGATTTATGCTCAATTAGTTAACTACTTCAAGAGAGAAAATTGATTGAAGAATAAATTTCTAAACTAAAATAAACTAGAACACAAAATGATGTAAGTTTATCAAATAATTAAAAACCTAGGGCAATTGATCGGTCCACCATGCTTATACCAATCTAATGACTACAATAGAGTTCAACAATACTTGGATTGAGGTTCGAAAAAACAAAGTATTTTGTTAATCCTTGATCAGGCATTAACAACTCTTAGATTAACATATGTAAGTACGGTCGCTCAACATAATCAAACCTACCTATTGTAACAAGCATCTAATGAATACAATCTTCCGATTCTAATTCTTATTAGCTAAACATAACTCATGATATTGCGCAATTACATGAATTACACAAGCATAACAAATCAACATGAATTATTCTAATTCAATCCACATATCAAAGAACATCAAACCACAATAAAAAAAAAGTATAAACATGACTTCCTTCTCTAAGCCCTAGAAATAGACTACTCACTCATGATAATAATAAACTCAATAAACACAATCAAAGTAAAGGAATTTATTAAATTAAACAAAGTAGAGAGGAATATTGAATGATTGAAGAACAATGAAAAGGAAATCAATGATCTCTATAATCTTCAAAGGTAAAAGTTTATACAAAACTAGAGAGAGAAAAACTACGTGTTTAGCCCTAAAAACGTAGAAAATAAGATAGTCTAATCGAAAATACTAAGAAGATATTTATAATTTTTACAAAACCAGATAAGAAAGGCGAAAAAACCCGTCTCGAGAGGAATTATTGATAGAATACTCCGATACTCTGAAGTATTCCATCATCTCTTCGGCTGAGTTTGCTATCCAGCTCCATGTAGGACGTTTTTCGTCCAGTATTGGTGGTCGCCCGGCTAAAGTAGCGGCACCATCTAGCCACAGCTTCATTAGGTGCTTGGACGAACAGGAATTCTGCCTTCCAGTCATGCATCTTGGACGTTTTGTCCCAAGATGTCAGGAAGCCTTGACGATTGCATACACTAAACCAGGCTCCGTCCACGGTCCTAGGAACCTGGGAGACATAGTGTATTTGGGAGAAGGCGGTTAAGGAAGGGTCAACGCCTTTCAGCTCGCAGACGGGCATAAAGATCAAGATGTTTTTTCAAGAGTTTGGGGCAAGCTGGTTATGGCCAATGCTGTAGTATTGAAGAAGGCGGCTTATAAAAGGATGCAAGGGAAATCGCAACCCTGCATCCAAAGCCAACCGGTAGACAACGAAATGGCCAGAAGGAGCACTAATTATAGTGTCTTCCCGGCTAGGAAGAACAAAACGCTACCCCGGCATAGGCATAGCTGAGGAAAAGTGTCTAAGGTCTAGACCTACTCGTCCGAGCCAACTATTGTCGGTCAGGATGAACCTAGGGTCAGACAAAGGGCCTAGGCGGCGTCTTATTTCAGAAGACGGTTCCTCTAAGTCGCTAGACAAGTTAGAGGAGACCTCCACCTCATTGGCCTCGTCCGTCGCCATATCTTGTCCGGACGGGCTGGGTTCTGAAGGCTCTTTGATAAGACTTTCCTCCTGGACGCTTTCAGGAGAAGTATTTTGGTTCACTGGCCGGGCACTTTGAACTTCGCGTTCCCCGTCAGCTGAAATTCGGCAGGTTGATACCTCCGTTTCTGAGCTGGAGGCCGGAAGGTTCACCCCTCGTCTAATGCGAGCTGTTTGCTTGATGTACACCAGATTACCCTGCACAGGTAAAGACTGGGTTGTCTGACTTTGCCGTCCATGTCCAAAATAATAATATGCATGGCCGGCCAAGATAGGCCCAACTCTAGAATGTGCCGAGGAAGAAAGGCTCCTTATTCTAGGGTCAAGACCAACCCTTGAGCGGCCGGGAATATTCGATGCAGAAGACGAATCCAGTTTTTCTTAAAAAAATGTGAAAGGAAAGTGCAAAATAAGAATTAAACAGAGGAAAATGATACCTATTGAAATTACTCGGACGGATGGAGAGAACGAGCTAGACGAAACCTTGGACGAGTTGAGAACACTTAGCGAGATCTTGGACGAAAGCTCTTTCTCTCTCTAAAGTTCTGTCATAATGGGGAAAAGTCTCTCTCTCTAGAAAATCTCTCAAAGATGTAAAAGTGATTTCAGAAACGACAAAGGGGCATATTTATATAGGGGCGAAAATGACCTCCTCCTCCGGTAAAAGTAACCGTTGCATGCCAAAAACCTTTGAAGGTTGACCTGATGAGACTGGCTAAATGGCGCCCTTTTCATCTTGAAAAGAATAAGGGCAGTTCTCGTCGGTTAAAAGAGGATACCAACCGTCTTGGCGCCTAAAGGTTAAACTTCTCTTTTAAGAGGCAAATGTTGTAGCCTGAAAATCAACGGTTGTAAATGTGACACGTGGCCCCATCACAGCCCTACAAGTGGTACTTTTCTGCTATTGTAAAGTACATGGATCATAAGCTTGTATGGACTAAAGTACTATTTTCTAAATAAAGAAAGGTGTACTAAGCCCCTCTTATGGCCCAATTTGTGTCTAGGCCCAAGTAAACACACGAAACACCTTTATAAAAGGTGATGTGTACTCTCCGATCAACGATTGCCACGTGTGATAGCTTTATTGCTTAGCCAATTAGATGCTCTCAAATTAGGGTGACATCAAGGTACAATAGTCATATTAAACACTATAAATAGTCCTTGAAATTAGGGGAAATGTATTTTTTCAGAGCATAGTACTGTATTTTGCCATAAATACTCTCTCTCTCTCTCTACTTTCTCTCTCTAAAAGTTCATTCATACTCCTAATACCTGACTTAAGCTTTGAAGGGGGAAATACCACCCAAACCTCCAGGGTGGGTCCCTTTTTGCAGGTCTTAAGGCGGAGCTCAGGTTCAGGTTTTGAGTCCAGGCATTGTTGCACGAGTCTCCTATTCTAGAACCTACTGTTGGGGATAGTAGTAATTACTTACGAGTCTAGCACTACGTAACACTTTTGGTCAAATATGTAAAGTGCTTTATTGGATTGATCAATAGAACTACATTTTCTAGCACTTTTGGTTTTATGATTTTCTCTAATTTTATAGTTTAGAGTAACATTTTAGAATATTATTGAAAATTTCCGTGGAAACGAGAATAATATTAACAATTTCTCTGAATTTAATGTAATTTTTTAATTTTTTATGAAATTATCTGAGATTATAGTTTCTTTTACATATTTTACGTTGTTATTATAATAAAAGTAAGATGAAAAAAATGTGAATCCATTCAAAATGTGAACCAAAGAGAAAGGGAATCATGGGAAAAGCGATTCAATTCCTGAGTTAAAACAAAGAAATGTCAAAGGTATCAGATTCCACTGTCCCTTATCTCCATTCCATTTCGTTTGCATTTCTTAGTTTAAACCAAACGAACTCTACGTTTATTATGAAAACCTAAACTTAGTTCATCCTTTCAGTTTATTATTTTCTTTTATTTTAAATCTTAATTGAGATTCATAATTTTTACATTTTGAAAGAACCTGCTTTGTGAAAGAGGGAAACATCACATTGTTGAACCAAACAGACAACTAGACAAGGTAGAATATGCAAAACACAACATATCAGGGGAGCAAAAAAAAAGGCAAAAGAAAAAAGAAAAGAGAACCATCTAACATACTTTTGCAATTTCTTCCTTTTTTTATTCCAATCATATATATATATATATATATATATATATATATATATATATATATATATATATATATATATATATAAATATTCATCCTTTCCATCTTATACATAAAAAAGTTGCTCAATTTCCCCTCTCCGTTTTTCTGTGTTTCACTTCCTAGTATGTTACTTGTCCTCACAACTGAGCCATTAGGAGATGAACATACAAATGCAACGTGCTAAAGCATTCATCTCATTGAAATTCTATTGAAAAAATTTCTGCTCTCCTATACCTCTACTTTGGGGAGAGGCTGTTTGGAGAGAAGAAATAACCGGCTGTTGCGACTACAAGGGACTGGAATGCGTAGGTGTACTTTGGGCAGTTGATGAGGTACTCGATGACCTGCATTCATTGACAATGAAATCAAGTGCCAGCACAATTTCACTTATTGGTGGCCTTTGGCTTGGTTCTTCATTCAAACACATGGTAGTGATAGCAATCAAGTGACGGGCAGACCGACTAGGGAACTTTCCCCTTAGTCGAGGATCGACCAACTCGAAGTACTTCCGTCGATCTTTCAAGTAGGGGCGAGACTGCAATTATTTCAAGATGAAAAAGGCTAAGTCAATTAGCACAAAATTGTATGAATAGATATCACATGATATGAATTTCCTTATATATACTTGGTCTTGTTATTTTTGAAGCAAATTATGGTTTTTCAATCCACTCACCTAATGCTATTGTCACTACAAGAGAACTTTGGCCATGTTTGGTAAATGGTTTTTTCATTAGCTTTTGGCTTTCGACTTTTGGCTTTTCAATTTGGTCAAACAGCAAAAAAAGTGTTTGGTTATTAGCTTTTTGGTTGGCTTTAAGCCAAACTGAAAAAGCTGCCTGAACCAGTTTTTTGGATTGGCTTTTGGCTTATTGGCCCACAAACTCTCTAATAAACAGCCAACAACTACAATTAATTTTGCCACACTTTTTCAAATAGCTGACTTAAAACAACCAACTTAAAAAGCCAATACATACGGTCAATGCTTCCAGCCACTCAAACAAGCCAACTAAACAGCCAAAAGCCAACAGCCAACTGTCAAAAGCCAACAGTTGATTGCCAAACAACCCCTTGTCTCCGAAAATAAAGGAAGCAAATAATTTGGGACACAAAGAGTAGCCCCTTTAACCCTCAAACACCACATTCCCCGCCAAAACCTAATAGGGGCATTGTTGTCGTTTTTGATACGTAAGTGCATGATCAAGAAAAGTGTATATGGCAACAACATAAGTTGAGAACATCAGCCTAAGAATCTTACCCAAGCAGCTAGACTCTGCTCACCGTGCCTCTTTGAAATGTCAAACGCTTTCCTTCCTGTGACAATTTCTAGTAAGACTACACCAAAACTGAAGATGTCAGATTTAAGGGTGAGCTTTCCACTTAAAGCATATTCCGGAGCACAATAGCCATAAGTTCCCATCACCCTTGTTGACACATGAGTATTGTCACCCACAGGACCGAGCTTTGCTAGTCCAAAATCTGAGAGCCTTGGGTTGTATTCATTGTCCAACAAGATGTTGGCTGACTTGAGATCGCGATATATCACTGGTGGTTTTGCTACACAATGCAGATACTCTAATCCCCGTGCAGTGCCAGCAGCAATTTTTATCCGCGTGCTCCAATCAAGGACACTTTTTTCATTCTCAGTCCCTTGGAGACAGAATTTGCAACTTTCATAGTTAGCAGGATAAAAGTTGAATAAATTACCTAATGATATGCAAAAGGCAACAAACAACTGAAAATTGACTCGTGTAAGAAAGAGAAACAGGAAGATTCGTACCAAAAAGATGGTCGGCCAAGCTGCCCTTGGACATATACTCATAAACCAAGAGTCTCTGATCTCCTTCAGCACAATAGCCAATGAGGGTCACAAGGTTGGGATGATGCAGCAAACTTAACATCAAAACTTCCACAATAAATTCTTGATTGCCTTGAAGGCTGTCCAAATTGAGCCTTTTTGTAGCAATGATCTGCTCGAAAGGCAGAACACAAAAATTATGAAAGGTAGAATAGTAGGATGTTACTAATATCAATGCATCAAATCATACAAACAAGAGTAGATTAGCTTTCAATCAGAAATTAGCAAATAGAGACTTCTAAAAGAGAAGCTTAGCTTAAGGCTTTCGGTAGCAGTGCACGACAATCTTCCTTTCCTGTACTTAACAAGTTAACTTTATGTCTCCATAGATATAAATTTCGTCAGTATCTTTGACCTTGAGGTTTGATCGTCATTATGGTTGTGCTTGGTGCAAAGAAAACTATTCTGAACTGCATATTTTCAGTGGAAGTGTAAAACAACGAAAATCACTTTTTCAAACTTCATTTTCCTTTGCTTGGTGTATTGAAAAAGACAGAGAGAAGGAAAAAAGGAAAACTTGACTGTGAAAGAGGGTGAGTGGAAGGGAGGAGAGTAGAAGGAAATAGGAAGGTGAGAATATGGAGGAAAATGTCGCAGTCTTTCCTTGCAAAAACATTTTTGTCATCACGAAAACTTTTATCAATCATAAAGCAAAACATAAGAAAACTCGGAAACTTTTCCTCCAAACTGTCAGTCTATATTTTCTTTTGAGTTCATATGGATGGGTAAAGGTGCTGACAAAACTACCAACCTTCAGGCGTCATCCCTCATAAACGACAACCTTCATTGTCGAGAAGGAAACAGCCCACTACCAGTTATGTCCCCAAAATGACCTATCACCCAACAAATTTTTTCTTTTTTTACCAAGTCTGATGTTAAACATTCTAGTCAATATTGATAAGTATCAATGCTTACTAGAATAAGCATCATTATCTAATAATCTTATACCAATGATAGACTATCAAGACTCCAATGTTTTCTCCTTCATTTAAAAGTTAAAACATTAAAAGGCTCTATTTGGAGAAGCATTTTACCTACCTTAAATAATAAGGTGTTAACATATTTTAGGTGCTAAAAATTAGTAGTGTTTGACAAGCATCTAAAATAAAATTTTAGTTGGTTAAGATGACTTAAATGATAAGTTGAAAAATTTACCTTTTCAAAACTAGGTAACTGAAGTTTTGGAAAATCTTTCCAAAATTTTGATAACAACTAATTTTGCCAAAAAAATTTATCAACTTAATCATTTAATTTTGCCAAACAGTTAAACTGATCAGTTACCTTATAAGTTTCAGCTTTATCTCATTAGTTTCAATTTTATTTTATGAGTATCGATTTATTTTCAGCTATTAATGTCAAACCCAAACTATACAAGTTGGAAAGAAAGACCTTTAAAATGAAAGCTCATAAATACTTAATCTTCCTTCTCGATTTGTCATTTTATTTGTTAGTGATTAACATTCCAAAGCAGCAAAGCCAGAAATAACACATGATCATATTCTTGAAAGCACATATTGAACTATTAATGAAGCCCTTTTTAATTATAAGTTGTGTTTGAAATGCTTAATCCATAAAATGAAATTTGGACAGAAAAGTGTATTTACCAGCCCATTATCTAGACGACCCTTATACACCTTCCCAAAACCACCTTCTCCTATCAATTGAGTCTCCCTAAAATACTTTGTCGCAATGGCAAGTTCCCGGAAAGTGAAGCTCAGAGCAGAGTAAGCACTTATCCTATCAACCACCTTTGATTTATCATCCAAAGACACTGTTCGCTTCTCAAAATCTGCATCACAAACATATATAGTTGACCATCATCATACTCACAGATCTTGTGAATTTTGATCCAGTCACTAGAGTTAATTTTTTGAAAGCCAAACTTTTGAAATGTATGTATACTTGACCACCATACTCACAAATGTGGTATATTATGAAAAAAAAAACATTGGTAGATTTGTTTTGGTGTACAAAGAGCCAAAAGGGCAATGATATAGACAGAATTTGATCTCAATTCTCAGGTCTTGGGCAGGTCTTGGGTACGACTTTGATACAAGGATTTTAACCAATTAAACTAGTTGACATCTACACAGAGGGGATTTTGATAGGTCCATTACCTGCAGGAGCAAAGGGTGATTTTTGCTTCCCATCTGCAATTAAAAAACACATGATGTCCTAGGTTAGAAAATTAACTATCCTAATAATTTAACATCTAATTGCACAATTATGCATGAAAATAAACAGAAAACCCTGAAAATGCAGGGAACATAAATCTCCTGAAGTACCATATTATAAATTATAACAAACATAGACGTCCTTACAAATTCATCACTTGCATTGTATCGATTTCCTTTTTAACAAGTTTTTACAATCCCATTCCCCAAGTTTCAATTTCTGATATAAATTATACATAATGCTCATATTCTTCTTTTCTTTTCTTTACTCTAAAGCAAATTAATATTAATACTCATATTAAGATGTATATAAAATATTAATTCTTGATGATAAGAATTTGAAAACCCCTCAACATCTTTCCCCAATGTTAAAAAAAGAAAATCTTGTAAGACCCATAAAAAATGTTTTCTTTTTGATACAATGGACACGAATAATTAAGATTAAAATAAACAATAGTAATACTAAGATAAACAAAAAAAGGTATTTTTATTAAATCATATCATTGTACCTGGAGAGTCAGAATAAGAGGGAGAGTCAGGATTAAAGAGCCTCTCATCTTCAAAATTAAACCTCTTTCTGGGTGTATTTATACATGAAAAACACCTCATAATCATCTATTACAATTTTGATAACTATTTGACCCAGAAAAAGGAATTTATGGTGATCAAATAATTGAATTAAGAAGATGAAATTATATATTTGTAAAGATGGAATGGCCCCCCCTTCAAAGGGGAAGGAAGAGAGAAAAAAATATACAAGATCACTACAGGAAAAAAAAAATGAAACGAAAAAAATATTTTATTTTTTCCAACAAAAAGAAGAAAGAATTGAAACTATTTCTGGGTGTATTATTTTAAGGAAAATGCCACAAAATTTGGAAAGCCCAAAACAAGAATATGAAAAAAGATTTTTAAGATTATGAAGAATGACTATAGAATAAAAAAAAAAAATAGTGGCAGAGGAATGGAAAGGTTTTGTAAGTGGGTGTTTATATTTGGGAATAATAAGATGATTAGGAGCAATATAGAATATAATCAGAGGGGAAATAAATGATTAAGAAAACAAATGGACTAGTAGAAATTGGGTAAATTTTGGGGTGTCATTTTCGTTGCCGCTCTGCCCCTTTTTACTTGCCGGCTTTCTCTGTTTTTCTCTCCCGTCAGGTAAAAGGAGCTGTTGCCTGAGTTTTATTTTTTTCTTCTTGGGGTATTTAAATATTTCCCTCCTCCCCTATTCTATTATTTAAAACGAGTTATATAGACGTGATTCCATCGTAAATTTTATATATCAATTTTATTAAATTTAACAATTAAACTAGATAAATTTGATCATTATATGTTAATCTCATTTGGCCAAAGCATATTCTCTATTAGTAGGTACTTAAAAATGTATGCGTGAAATTAATAGGTACTCCCTCCACTTCAGTTTAAGGTGATAAACCAGTTATTAGGCTCGGGCTATGCCCCGGATAAGAAAATTTTCATTTATTAATATTGTACTTTGATATGATATCACTAAATACAACTTGGTATAGTGGTTAAAACTGTAGTACATGAACTTGAGGTCACGGGATCAAAACCTATATTATGCAATTTCTAATTTTTTTTATTGTACATAAATTACATGAACTAAAACTATTAGTATAGATTATAGTATGATTATTTAATGATCTTTTATATAAAAACTAGAGTTGAAAGTTGATGGAGTATTCGATTATTGAAGGAGAGAAATTGTACATGATTTTTTTATATTGAAAGAGATATAGTTGTGGGTCCAAAAGGGTGTTAAAAAACTAATTTAATAATTGTGTGACCATGCCAAATATAAGAGCGTTGAAACTGATTTGAGACTAACAATAACATAACAATATAATCTTGCATACAACAGGGAAATCACGCTATAAAGGTTTGATATTCAATCCCTACTGAATGATTCATGTGTTCGTTTATGTCTGCGATCCTATGATAGATATTAGGAAATTGTTTTCTGAAATTACGGTATTTGCATTTATGAATTTCTATAGTGGTATTAGTTTTGCTTAATTCATAAAACTCATATGATCATGTAATTATATGCAAAGTTATTATTATTTTTAATTAAGGGATGATTTATTTATGGCTTGAATTTGCATAATTAATATTTGATACTAATTAATTGGAAACTATAAATAATTGGTTTATTGTGATTTATGCTCAAATAATTTTATAAAGTTTAGAATTTTTTATGCTATGGTCGAAATAATTTTTTTAATTCACTCTAAAAGTTTCGGAATTTTATAAAAATATCTGTTAGATTTAAAACTATTTAATGTTTGATTTAATTAATCATTGAAATAATTTGTTAACAATTAAAGATTTGATTTTTAATTTGTTAAATAAATATAATTTTCATCACCCACATAGATCTAAAATATTATGATAGCTGGAAATAATTTTCGGATTTTTTCCATAAAATTTTCGAAATTTAATCATATTATTAATGAAATATGGTTAAATTTTATGTTTAATTTGATTATTCATAAATTTTAAGGATAAAATTTAAATATTTGATTTCATTTATTATGATAATTCAATACATCACCTTAAAAATTATTTTCGAAATTTTCAGATTTTAATTGTTAATTTTCTGAATTTTTTGGATATAATTTATTCTTTGCCTTATCTTGAATTCTTATTAGATTTAATGTTTAATGGAGATTATTCATTAACATTTAATCTCAACAACCTTTAAAATTTGTTTGAAATACGTTGATTGATTCAAAATTTCTGCCACAAAATTTTCGGATTTAATAACCTAATTATCTCCTAAGTCTTCAATTAATTGTTAAATAAAGATTACTTTACTTTAAATTGTAATTGTTACAAAAATTAAAGAGACGGCAATCATGGCTGAGTGGACCATTGGAGAGTGTGGTGCCACCATGGTTGGCGGAGAGAGAACCGTGATATGGCGGGTGAGATGGCGGTGGGTGACGTGCGGTGGCTTGCCCTGCTGCTAGCCCGATGACGGTTGGTGGCTGTTTTGTGCTGCCGGCGAACGTGCAATGGTGGTCCGGTAAGGCCGACGGTGGGTGACGTGACCCAGAGGATGATCGTCGTCGATGACCAGTGGCAATGGATGTTTGTGTGATGATTCGTTTGTGTTTTCCAGCGAAGTAGTCGTGCTTTGTTCTCGGTGCTGCAGTAATTTAGGGTTCTTTGTTGGCTGGCAGCCTTGTGTTGCTGGTCAACCAGTCCAAGTCAATATTTTTAAAAAAATTGTTTTAAAGGAAATTTTGATTTTCTAAAGTTGAGCATAAATCCAAAAGTTTCCTATTTTGCAAATTTGTGAATAATAATGATTATCGTCATATTTAAATAACTAATTGAATGAAAATAATAAAGTTTCCTAAATAATTTCAAGCTTAAATCTGTTAAGTTTTATAATTTTTATGGAAAGTTTTGTTTGCTTATTAATTGTTAATAAGTAAATAATTTGTATTTATTTTGTTTTGATACTATAAATGCGTGGATGTTTAATGTAATATGTATGATATCATATTTTGCATATTATGACTAGTATGACCCAAATTAGGATATAGTAAATACGATCTGCGAATTGTGATATTTGAATGTAAATTAAATATGATCTGCGAATCGTTGTATTTTTGTAACTTTAAATTTTTGTTTTTTATTTAATTCAAATTATGTAATCAAAACATGAGGATCCAAGGAGTTTCAAGGATGGTGATCAATGGAGATTCAAGGGATGATTCATGAAAATTAGTTATTTTCCTAAGTATAGGGGCCATATATACTAGATCATTTTAATTATTGCTTTTATAATTTTCTTGCATTTATTTTGTTTAAATGCTTGCTTCTAAGTTTGTTTGTGGTTAATTGATTCATGTGTTCACTATTAATTAACCATATTAGTAAATTTAGGTCCCCAAAAGTAATATTGAATTTTAATTGCTTTTGCAAACAACACCTATAAAGCCTTAGATCATGGGTAATAGGTTCTGCCAAAACATGATGTTTATCATATTTTCGGAGATAATAAGGTAGATTTTTTGAAACTTACATGTTAATGTTTGGTTTAACTCAACAAAATCGCCAAAAGATAAAGTTTTGGGTTTTTAAGCTAAGAGATAGGAGTAAACAAGGAGTTACTAACCTGTCTAACGAGAATTATAATTAGTAAAGTGTTTACTTACCTCAACTACTATAAATTAAAGGCAGGGCCAAAGTCCGTTTGATTGTAGTGGGAGGGGATCTTGGTTATTTCTTTATTCAATAGAGGACTTTTTTGAATAGAGGGTAGTAGTTAATTAAAGTTTATTTAATTGTTGCTTTCTTGATAAGCATTGATTGAATCTTGCTTTATTATTTTGTTGTAGTAATCATGTCTAGTAACAACAACATCAACACCGATAATTCTACTTGTAATTTATGCCCCGTCCTTTCGAAGAACAAATTGAATGTTGGGATTGCTACTAAGAAGGATAAAAGCAAACAAGCTGCCAAGTCTACAACTTCTGAAAAGCAAAAGACTACATCAAAACCAAAAGTTGCTGATGAGCACTATTGTTACATATGTAAGAAGGTTGGTCATTGGAAAGATAGTTGCCCCAATTATATGAAAGATCAAAAGAAAGGAGTTTCTAGTTCAGATATGTATGTTATAAAAGTTAAGTTAGCAACTTCTCCTTCTTGGGTATTCGATCACTTGTGTGCTCGCACATTATTTGTGATATGCAAGGCCTCAAAAGAAGTAGAACATTGGAAAAAGGAGAAGTAGACCTTCACGTTGGCAATGGAGCACGAGTTGCTACATTGGTAGTGGGAGTATATAGTCTACTTTTACCTTCAGGATTAATTTTAGAGCTTAATAATTGTTATTATGTTCCGGCTATCACAAAGAACATTCTTTCGATTGCTGTTTTGGATTCCGAAGGTTATTCATTCACAATAAAGAACAATTATTGTTCTGCGTATTTGACTGATATGTTTTATGTCTCCGCTAAGTTATCAAACAGCTTATATGTGCTAGACTTAGAAACCCACATCTATAACATAGACATGAAGAAACATAAGCAAATGATTCAAACTTTACATACCTATGGCATTATCGATTAGGCCATATAAGCTCAAAGCGTATTGTGAAGCTTCATAAATATGGAATTCTCAAATCATTTGATTTAAATCATTTAATACTTGTGAGTTTTGCTTGATGGGGGAAATGACAAAGTCACCTTTCACAGGTTCAAGTGAAAGGGCCAATGACCTTTTAGCCCTCATACATACGGATGTGTCTAGACCTCTGAGTAATTTTGCTAGGGTAGGGTACACTTACTTCATTAGTTTTACCGATGATGTAAGTAGATTTGTATTTGTTTACCTCACGTGCATAAGTCGGAATCCTTTGGAAAATTAAGGAATTCCATAATGAAGTACAAAACCAACTAGGTAAGAAAATTAAGGCATTTTATCTTAAGAATTTGGTGATTATTTAAAGGATTGTGGAATACTTTCACAATGGACTCCACCTGGAACACCACAATTAAATGGTGTTTTTGAAAGAAGGAATTGAACTCTACTTGACATGGTTCGATCCATGATGACTCTTGTTGATCTTCCTATCTCCTTCTGGGGATTTACGCTTGAAACAACATCATTCACACTTAACAGAGCACCATCTAAAGCAGTTGAAAAGACACCATATGAAATGTAGACTAGAAACGTTCCAAAATTGTCTTTTCTAAGGATATAGGGTTGTGAAGCAGTGGCGGATCCAGCGTGGGTTCGGTGGGTTCAACTGAACCTGCGCTGGATCCGGAAAAAAACTGGAATTTACAGGGCAAAAAGACAAGATATATAGAAAAAGCGCCTAAAACAATAGAAGATTGTAGATTTGGCTCAGCGGTGTAACGCGTTGTATGTGGGAAGCATTAATGTTGGGCATAGTCCGTGTCGCGAGATCCAATCCCAGTAAGACTCTATTTATTTTTTCTTTTTTTCCCTCCCTCATGTAAGAGTTAAGACCTTTTTTCTTTTTTCTTTTTTTTCATGTTTTTTGTTTTATTTTTCTTTTGATCCTCCACTTTATGGATTCTCTACTTATCCTATCAAAAAAAACTTCTCTACTTTGTATTTTTAAAACTTTTTTTCTCTCCTTTTGTTTTTTTTATTACTGCAACTTATGTTTTTATTCTTGATTTTATTTTTCTTTTGATCCTTCATTTTATAGCTTCCCTACCTTGTATTTTTTTAAACTTTTTTCCCTCCCTTTGTTTTTTATTACTACAACTTATGTTTTTATTCTTGGTTTTGTTTTTCTTTTGATCCTTCGTTTTCTAGCTTCACTTCTTCACAAATATTCCATACTCCCACCAAGTACTAATGTATTAATAGGAAATGAATCTAATTTAATTTTCCTTTTCTTCCAAATAACTTGCTCAAGCAATCAATTATTGATAGCATTATTATTAATCTATTAGCCAAACTATATTACAAAGACCAAACTGTTGGTGAGTCGTTAATTATTAATAGCATTAAGGATTTATTAGTCAAACTTGTATAAGTGTTTTTAACGCCTTTAAGTATATATAAGTATTAATAGTAAAATTTAGCCGCACGCTTCGCGTGCATATATGACTAATTTTTTGCTCTAAGTTTAAACAAGTTCGAACCCACGTTGTTCAATTCCTGGATCCACCACTGTTGTGAAGCTTATGTAAAACGTTTACTTTGTGATAAGCTTTCACCCAAATCCGATAAAGGTCTCTTTAAGGGTTACCCAAAAGAGACTAAGGGATATAACTTCTCCAACCGAAGCGAAAACAAAGTGTTTGTTGCTCGTAATGGTGTCTTTCTGGAAAAGGAGTTTGTTACGTAGAGTAAAATTAGTAATTAAATATCACAACTCCCAAAGATAGGTTCTAAAACTGGAGACTTGTGCAACAATGATTGGCTCGAATCCCGATGCTAACTCCTGACCAGCAACCTGCAAAAAAGGGACCCACCCTGGAGGTTTGGGTGGTATTTCCCCCTCCGATGCTTAAGTCAGATATCAGAGATGTGAAGGAACTTTTAGAGAGAGAAAGTAGAGAGAGAGAGAGAAGAATTTATGGCAGAATAACAGTACTATGCTCTGAAAAACGTACCTTTCACCCTGAAATCAAGGACTATTTATACTGTTTGAAATAACAGTTGTACCTTGATGTCACCCTAATTTTGGAGCATCTGATTGGCTAATCAATGAAATGGGACACGTGGCAGCTGTTGATTGGTTAATACACCTCACTTTTATGCAGAGGTGCAGACCACCTCTACTGGGCCTGAAGTACAATGTTTGGGCCATTAGAGGGACTTTTAGTACTCTTCCTTCAGGGAAACGTACTTTTAGCCCTACAAACTGTTGGCCCTTGGTACTTTGCCTTCATGAGCGTATGCTACATGTAGGGCTCTGATGAGGCCACGTGTAAGCTTGATAGCCGTTGATTTTTAGGCTACAACATTTGCCCCTTAAAAGAGGGAGTTATTATCTTCTTGGCGCCAAGACGGTTAATCTTCCTCTTTTAACCGACCTGGAACTGCCCTTCTCTTTTTCAAAAAAGGGGCGCCACTTTGCCGGTCTTCATAGGTCAACCCCTATGAACAACGGTTACTTTTTACCGGATGGGGGGGTCATTTTCACCCCTCTATAAATATGTGACTTAGTCGCTCCTGGAATCATTTTAACATTGTTGAGAAATTTTCTAGAGAGAGAGACTCTGTAATTTTTTACTGAGCTTTTAGAGAGAGAAACTACTCTCGTCCAAGCTCTTGCAATTGCCTCTCTGCTCGTCCGAAGCCTCAAGTCATCTTTGACATTCGTCCGAGCTTTCTTCTACAGGTATTTCTTCACTCATCTTTTTTATATTTCCAAGCATATTTTAAGAAACTGGATTCGTCCTCTTCCTCGAACAATTCCGGCCGCTCAAGGGTTGGGGCTAACCCTAGAACAGAGGGCCTAACTTCCTCGGCATCTTCTAGAGTTGGTCCTATCTCGGCCGGACATGCATTCTTTTCTTTAGCCATGGACGGCAAAGTCAGACGACCCAGTCTTTACCTGTGCAGGGTAATTTGGCGCGCGTCAAGCAGACGGCTCGTATCAGAAGAGGGGTTAACATGCCGGCCTCTAGCTTAGAAAGAGATGGATCAACTAGCCCGATTCCTGCTGACGGAGAACGAGAGATCCAATGTGCTCGTCCTGCCAATCAAAACCCATCTCCTGAACTCGTCCAGGAAGAGTCTGAAAGACGAGGCTCTCCTGAGCCTAACCCGTCAAACCCCAGAGCGGCCTCAGATGAGACAAATGAGGCCGAAAGCTCTTCTGCTGCTGGCAGTGGCTCAGACGAGCCATCCACCACATCTTCTCAGATAAGGAGGCGTCGGGGCCCCTTGTCTGACCCTAGAAACATTCTGGCCGAATCTGGCTGGCTAGGACGGGTAGGTCGCCATCTAGATCACCTTTCTTCAGCCATATCCATGCCGAGGTATCGGTTTGTTCTTCCTGGCCGGGAGGACACTATACTTAGTGCTCCTGCTGGCCATTTTGCTGTTTACTGTCTAGCTTTAGATGTCGGACTACGCTTTCCTCTTCATTCCTTCATTACTAGAATTCTTTATTATTATAACATAGGACTCAACCAACTTGCCCCAAATTCGTAGCAAAATATTTTAACCTTCGTAGCCGTCTGTGAGCTTAAGGGCGTCCAACTATCCATGGCGGCCTTCTCACAAATACACTATGTCTCCAAAGTCCCCAAAACTGTTAATGGGGCTTAGGTGAGTGTTTGCAATAGGCAAGGCTTCATGACGTCTTGGGAGAAAACGTCCAAGATGCATGCTTGGAAGGCCAAGTTCCTGTTCGTCCAGGCTCCAAACGAGGCGGTAGCCAGAAGGTACCGTTATACTAACCGGGGAGCCACCAATACCAGACGAACTGTGTCCTTTTTGGAGCTGGAGGACAGCTTAGCTGAGCACCTGGTGGAATACTTGAAAACCTCAGAGTATTCCATCGATGACGTCTCCTTTAGAGGTCCGTCCAACTGGATCCCTTTCAAGGAGATGTTTACAACGACGACTTCTTGGTCGCGGCCGGGCTGAGGCCGGCCGCAGATAGAGGTATATCTTTCAAAAGTTCTAACGGAAAAACTTCTTCGTCCTGAGTTCAAGAATTTCACTTATTTTCTCTTCTTGTGCAAATTCAGCCAAGGCAAAGTTACGAAAATCTTGGAAAGGCGGCATGAGCGCGTCCAAGTTTACTGACTCCCTTTGGAAGGAGTTCAGCAAGTCCGGTGCTGAAAAAAGAGCGGACACTCTGGTATATAAATATTTTAAATATTTTTTTTTTTTTTTTGCATCAATAGATCTTTCTGACGTCTTGCTTTTACGAAGAGTAAACCGTCCTTACTGGTTCCGGACGCTTTGCCTCTCCAAAGAGCAAACCGTCTTGACAGATTTTGGACGCTTTGCCTTCGGGAAGAGCAAGCCGTCTGAAATCCATCTTTGACGTTTTGCCTCTTTGAAGAGCAAACCGTCTTGACTGATTTTGGACGCTCTGCCTCCTCGAAGAGCAAGCCGTCTGAAATCCGTCTTTGACGTTTTTCCTCCTCGAAGAGCAAACCGTCTTGACTGATTCTGGACGCTTTGCCTCCTCGAAGAGCGAGCCGTCTGAAATCCGTCTCTGACATTTTGCTTCTTCAAAGAGCTAGTCGTCCTGACTGGATTTTGGACACTTTGCCTCCTCAAGGAGCAACCCGTCATGAATCCGTCTTGGACGATTTGGCTCCTGGAAGAGCGGATCGTCCAAATAATATCTGAACGCCTTGCACTTTTAATAAGAGCATCAAAATATATCTTCAAGACGAGTTCTAACTTGCATCTTTTTTTAGAAAAACGCCCCAACGTCCAAGGCGTTGGTGGAGAAGGCGGCCTCAAAGAAGAGGTCGGCCATCGTTGGCGAGGCACCTCCTCCCAAAAAATCCAAAGGCTTCACAGCCAAAAAGAAGAAACCTTCCCGGTCTCCACCAAAAGTGGTGATCAATATCCCGGCCGAGGATGCCTCTCCGGCCACTAAGGAGAGGGGCCTGATCCCTTATGCTGCCGCGGCCGATCAGACCCTTGAGTAACCAGAGGCCCTTGCTCAGCTGAAGGTATTTGAGCTGAAGCCGGACACTTCTGTGGACAGGTCAGCTTTTTCGGGGCCGGTTGCTAAGCTGGTAAATCAGATGCCGGAGGCCTATAAGACGGCTTCCCTTCCTCTGGTGAGTCCTACTACTCAAACTTTGTTAGGACCTTGCGCGTAGGCGGACAGCCAATGAGTCCCTCCAACCGTCAGACGGTCGTAATACCCATCAAAAATACTGACAAGTAAACTCTTTCAGATACGGGAAAGGGCAAAGCTGAGGAGGCTCCAGCCGGCTCTCCCGTCCTCTCGGATGACGAAGCATCGGCCGCCTTCACGAGGATGAATCCGGACAAAAGGTAGAAGCTCAAGCTGGAGCTCTTCAAATGCTTCCCTGAGCCTTACATAAAGGGTTTAAGGGGAGCCTCTTCAGGGCATGTTGGCTACATGTCTCAGCTGGCTGCAGAGGTAAGCTTCTCTTTGGACGCTCCAAATTCCATAAAATATATATTAAT
Source organism: Beta vulgaris subsp. vulgaris (assembly GCF_026745355.1). Classification (NCBI taxonomy): domain Eukaryota; kingdom Viridiplantae; phylum Streptophyta; class Magnoliopsida; order Caryophyllales; family Amaranthaceae; genus Beta; species Beta vulgaris. Next base: position 18,397,562 of record NC_079202.1, read on the forward strand.
TTTTTTCCTAACATTCGTCCTGACCCTTCTGTGCTCCTCCCACTTTCAGCTCTTTGCTCGCAGCATGATAACTGAAGATTGGGCGAAGGAGCTTAGAAAGGAAAACAAAAGGCTCGTCTAAGATGTGACCGCGGCCGCAGACCTTGCTCAGTTCAAAATGGCCGAGCAGGAAGTGCTGCATCAGCGGTCCAAGCTAGCCTGGGAGATGCGGTCAACCGATATTGAGTCCCAAAATAAAAGTTATCTACTTCGACTGACCGAAATGCTGGACGAGAGAGCGTCTCTGGAACGCTACCTTCTGGACGAGAGGAACTCAGTCATGACCATGGCTGCAGAGTTTTACAAGGAAACCTCTTCCTGAAGGTTAAAAATCAAACTCTCCGAGCTGAGGTTGCGGCCACAGTTGAAGCGGCCAAGGAGGCTATGAACACCGTCATAGATACCTCAAAAGAATGGGTTGTGCAGGCTTTTGGTATGATGGCCGAAGAAGAGGATATTCCCAGATATGCTCGTCGGCTGGAGTTCCAAGAAAGCTTGCACAAAGCCACCATATCAGGGGCAGAACTTCCCGTCTTCGAAGAATTTCTGAGGATGAAGAAGGAGAAGAAGATATGGAGGCTCAGGACGAAGATGACAATGATCCTCCTACCGCTTAATTTTTTGTTGTATCTTGGCCGTGAGCCACTTGTACCTTTTCTTTTTTGTACTTTGTTTTTAGATAAGATTGTAATCATTTCTTTCATATATGAAAAGCTATCTTTTTCAATCTCTATTGTGCTATGCTTTATTATTTAAGACGTCTTACATTATAATCCCATATGTGTACCAAGTACAAAAGCAACTCGCCATTATATCCTTCTGACGATCCATTCAGCTCTTTTGGCCGATTGCATTAGGACCTTCATTAATGTCCAAGTATAAAAGTAATTCGTCAACAAGTTTGATCTGACCCATTAGCTCTTTCATGGACGTTCATCATCACATAAACTTGTTTCAAATTTTAAAAACCTGCTAAGTAAATAACTTGTTCGGCCGGAACCTGGACAATCATTCGTCATTGGACAAAGACTTAGTCATTTATAAATTATGCCTCTATATGCCCCCCTTCTTCGACGAGGAACACTTATATCCTTCCTGTTGTAGCTTAGAAATCAACGGCTATCAGGCTGACACGTGGCCTCATCAGAGCCCTACATGTGGCATGCGTTCATGAAGGCAAAGTACTAAAAGTCCCTCTAATGGCCCAAAAAATTGTACTTCAGGCCCAGTAAAGGTGGTCTGCACCTCTGCATAAAAGTGAGGTGTATTAACCAACCAACAGCTGCCACGTGTCCCATTTCATTGATTAGCCAATCAAATGCTCCCAAATTAGGGTGACATCAAGGTACAACAGTCATTTCAAACAGTATAAATAGTCCTTGATTTCAAGGTGAAAGGTACGTTTTTCATAGCATAGTACTGCTATTCTGCCATAAATTCTTCTCTCTCTCTCTACTTTCTCTCTCTAAAAGTTCCTTCACATACCTGATATCTGACTTAAGCATCGGAGGGGGAAATACCACCCAAACCTCAAGGCGGGTCCCTTTTTGCAGGTTGCTGGTCAGGATTTAGCATTGGGATTCGAGCCAATCATTGTTGCACAAGTCTCCAGTTTTAAGAACCTATCTTTGGGAGTTGTGATATTAAATTTCTAGTTTTACACTACATAACATTTGGCGCCGTCTGTGCGGAGACGCAACAATGACGGATTGTCATTCATCGAATGTCGCAAGGAATAGAAGTTTTAGAATTCAGGTAGAAGACATTGTGGATGAGGAGAGGCCACCTCGTGGACGAGATCAGGCCATGCTGCCGTCCATCTGGAGGGTAGGACTGTAACTCCAGTCATCAGGAGAATCTTGACCGTCCAGTGACATGGTCACTTGGAGAATGTGTTGAATGACTTCCAGCAAGAATGGCCGCTGTCATGGAGGAGCAGATCAAGAACAATATGTTGTTTTTCAGTCTGAGTCCAGAGGAGAGACGCTGCACCCCAAAGGGCGATCCCAAGAGGTCGTCCAGGACCTAGTCGGCCACCTCAGCCAGAGTTGACTAAGCCGCCTTCCAAAGGAAAGCAGCCAGCTGTTAGTGATTCTAGGAGGAAGATGGACTGGAGGCTGGTAGTCCGTCCAGCAGATAATATCCCTCCTACTGGTCACATGATGGAGACTGATGCTAGGGAGTATTTGGAGGCTAAGAGGGCGGCAGCTCAGCAGCGTTCAGCCTCTGGTTCCACACCGTATATGAAGGATCCGTCCTTAAGACTCCCGTCCAGAACAGTGGCACGAAGCCGTGGACCATCAGCTTTTCAGCCAAGGCAGGAAAAGCAGTTTTGCAGCCAATGGTGTACATGCGTCAAGCCTTAGCTAACACCTCATCTAATCCGGTACTAAAGGAGTACCGTCAGGAGCACATCCCATTGAGGGTCAGGTTGCGGCACTCCAATCAATTGGCCAACTCCTTTCTCGGTCAGGATTATGGAGTCCCTCCTTTCCCAAAGGTTAAGCTCCCGACCATTGAACCTTTCGACGGAACTACTGATCCAGACGATCACCTATCAGCTTACAAGCATCAGATGTATGTCCAAGGGGTGGACGATGCTACTTGGTGTAAGAATTTCCCAGCTACTTTGAAGGGGGTAGCGCAAAAATGGTTTAACAACTTGCCGCCTAACTCAGTGAACAATTTTACTGAACTTAGCATTCTATTCACCAGTCACTTTGTGGCTAATCGTCAGGAACAAAAGAAAGCATGCACTTGGGTAAAGTCATCCAAGGTCCTAAGGAGGCATTGAGAGGTTATGTGAAGAGTATTCAATCTAGAAGCATTGCAGATCCAAGATCTAATGCAGGTGTGGCGTTTGACGCCTTATCAGAGGTTTAAGACCAGGAAGTTTTAAGTTTGATTTGGTAAGAAGAAAATCACTACTTTGACGGAAGCTTTGAAGGAAGGCTGAAGCATTCATTCATGCCACAGAGGTTTGTGCTGAGGCAAAGCAGCCAGAAGTGAAGAAAGTGAGGAAGCTGTTCAGCCAAGAAGAATCCGCCCAAGAAGGCTGAGACTTGGGCAATGACTTCTATGACCACCTCGTCCAAAAGAAGTAGGCGTCGAGCCGGCGGCCTCAGTTGAACCAATAGAGTTCAACAAAGATCAATATTCCATTTTGATGGAAATAAAGGATCAGCATGAGCTAAAGGCGCCGGCCGAAATGAAGACGCCTTACCGTAACAGGGAAAAAGCAAGTATTGTCACTTCCACAAAGATTGTGGCATGAAACAATGAATGCAAGCACTTGAAGAGAGCACTAGAAGAGTTGGCTCGAAAAGGTAAGATGAACAATTACCTGCCTTTCAGGAAGGAAGTTCCAGAAAAGGATAACCGTCAAGGAAGAAGATGGACGGAGATAGCACAGATGATGATGTGTAATGGTCATCTCAGGAGGATTTGCGGCAGGAGGTCCAACAAATCGCGGCCACAAAAACTATTTAAGGGAGCTCAGTCAGGTTATGCTCACTAACCAGGCCGAGTCTGATCCTTTCCAAAAAATAGTGGTCAGCGAGCTGGACCGAGGGAAGATAAGGAGCCGCAGCATGATCCACTAGTTGTGGAAATGAAGATTGCCAACCTTGGGTTAGGCGAATTCTGATTGATACTGGAAGCTCACTGATATAATCAGTGCTGATTGTTTGTCTCGTTGAATTTGACAGAACGATTTGATGCCGATAAATCATCCTATAATTGGTTTTGGCGGAGGGGTTATCCATCCCATGGGGACCGTCACACTGCCGTGCAGGGTTGGAGAAAAAGATGCAGCCAGGACGCTTTTTGTGAAATTTTTGGTAGTACGAGACTTGACCGCTTATAATGTCATTCTCGGACGACCTACCTTAAATCACATCAAAGCTGTCATTGTGACCCACTTAATGCTAATGAAGTTTGAGTGTGATGGAGGGAAGATTGGATCTCTTTATGGAGATCAGCAAGCTGCTAGGGAATGCTACCTCACACACTCAAACCCTCATCATGGAAAGAGAAAACAGAGCGTCCAAAAGTTCAAGAGGATGATTCGGCCAAGAAGATTAAAGGTCAGATTGTTGAGCTCAGGAAAGAAGTTGAGAAGGTTCAAGAGATACCTCTTCCTGAGAGCAATCCGTCCATGCTTCTGCCCAGCAAGAAGAGAAAGTGTTTGGCAATCAAAGAAGAAAAACATTCATCTGAAGAGATCATGGCTATAATGAATCTGGGACTAGAACGTCCAGAACCGGTGGAAAGTCCAGTAGAAATTTGCTTAAACCGAACGTCCAGAAAGGACATTGAAAATAGGTAGGTTGAGAGTAGAATCCTAGCTCTATGCGTTGCTGCGAGAATTTGAAGATGTGTTTGCCTATGCTGTAGAGGAGATGCCTGGGATAGATCCTGAAGTGGCAGTCATAAGCTCAATATTGAGCGGGGCAGAAGCCTATTCGGCAAAAAGAGGCACCTAGGGCCGGCCAGAAATAAGGCCGTTGATGAAGAAGTCCAAAAGCTGCTCAAGTCTAAGTTCATCCGGGAAACATATTACCCAGATTGGGTAGCAAATGTTGTGATGGTTCCAAAGCCGAATGGCACTTGGAGAATGTGCGTTGATTATACGGACTGAACAAGGCTTGTCCTAAGGACAGCTTTCCGTTGCCTAAAATTGATCGTCTGGTGGATTCAACGGCCGGCCATGGCCTGCTGAGTTTCATGGACGCCTATTCCGGCTTCCACCAGATTCCTATGTGGCCGGATGATCAAGATAAAACTTCCTTCATTACTGAGAAAGGATTGTATGGATGGCTCAGAATGCCCTTCGGCCTAAGAAATGCGCCAGCCACATTTCAGAGGCTCATTAACACGGTGTTTCAGCCGCAGCTTGGGCGAAATATGGAAGCCTATATCGACGACATGATCGTCAAGAGTAAAGAAGAAAAGATCATCTGGACGATTTGAGGGAAACTTTCCTTACTTTGAGGAAGTTTAAGTTGAAGCTCAATCCGCAGAAATGTGTGTTGGGTAGTTGCTGGAGAAATTTCTGGGATTTTGGTTGATCAGAGAGGGATTGAGGCAAATCCCGAAAAATTCAAGCTATTATGAATATGTCTTCGCCGTCCAAAGTCAAAGAAGTTCAGCGATTGACGGGCTGTTTGGCTGCTCTTGGACGGTTTCTCTCGAAATCAGGGGACAAATGTCACCATTTCTTTGCAACCATTAAAAAGAATGCCAAGTTTGAATGGACGGAAGAGGCTGAGGGCGCTTCAGCAAGTTAAAGATCATCTTCGGCAGTTGCCAGATTGATCAGTCCGTCCGAAGGGAGAAAATTGTTCGTTTACCTGGCCGTGTCTCCTTTGCGTAAGTGCTGTTCTCTTAGCTGAGAGAGACTCAGTGCAAATACCGTCTATTTTGTGAGCCATGTGCTGAAGGATGCGGAGAGCAGGTATTCGTCCATTGAAAAGTTCGGCCTGGCTTTGTTGATGGCCAGCCGAAGTTAAGGCCTTACTTCTAGCCCACACATTCTTGTTTATACTGATCAGCCTAGGCAAGTGTTGCATAGATGGATGCATCTGGCCGATGTTAAATGGGCCGTTGAGCTCAACATGTTTGACTTAACATTTGAGCCTAGAAAGGCAATCAAAGGAACGCTTTAGCTGATTTCATTGTAGAGCTTACCCGGCCTACTGTAGAACCGTCCAAGACCAGCAGAGGGAAAGCGTCATTGGACCCTATGGTGGATGGATCCTCAACTGGAATGGATGTGGGGCAGGGATCATCTTTCAATCCCCAGAAGGGATAAGTTTGAGTATGCAATGAAGTTAAGTTCCAGGCGTCCAACAATGAAGCAGAGTATGAAGCTCTCTTAGCCGGCATAAAAATGTGCAAAGCGGCTGGAGCCTTGGAAATTGAAGCTAAAACTGACTCTCTGCTGGTCGTCAGTCAGGTAAATGGTGATTTTGAATGCAAGGAAGCGTCCATGAGCAAATATATGAATTTAGTCAAAGAAGAGATCAAGTCTTTGAAAAGGTTCGTCCTATATCAAGTGCCCAGATCGAGAATCATCAGGCTGATGCCCTTTCTAAGCTGGCCAGCTCGGCTGAAGGAGACGTTCCTAGAACGGTCTTTGGGAGGTTAAAGCGGCCAAGAGCATTGAGGCCGGGAAGTCTGTTTCTCAGCCGAGAAGATGAGTGGATGAACCCAATCATTGAATTTAAGAAGCTGGTCTTTGCCTCTTGATCCAATTGAAGCCAAGTATGTGAAAGCAAGGGACAAGTGGTTTGATTGTGGAATGAGACTCTATACAAGAAATCCTACAATCGGCCTCTTCTCAAATGCATCAGCCGAAAGGAAGGTTTGGACGTTTTAAAGGAGTTGCATGAGGGAGCTTGTGCTTCCACATTGGAGGAAGAGCTTTGGCAGAAAAGGCCTCAGGACGGGCTACTTTTGGCCGTCCTTGAAAGAAGAGCCTTGTTATAGCCAAAGATGTGATAGTTGCCAAAAGCATGGTAATATCTATCAAAATCCGTCCAATTACTTGACTCCAATTCTCTTTCCTCTTCCCTTTGCTAAATGGGGGATGGACATTCTTGGGCCTTTTCCTATTGCTGCCGGCCAGAAGAAATTTGTAATAGTAGCTGTGGACTACTTTACAAAATGGGTTGAAGCTGAAGCATTAAGAGGCATCACCACTAATGACGTCAAAGGGTTCATCTGGAAGAACTTGATTACAAGGTTTGGAAGTCGTCTTTGATAACGGGCCACAATTTGAAACACCAAAGCTCCGTCAATGGTTGGCTGACCAAGGAATCAAGGCTCACTTTGCCGCAGTAGCTCATCCACAGGCTAATGGGCAAGTTGAGGCTTTTAACAAGATTCTTTCGGCCGGGATTAAAAAGAAGTTGGACAATGCAAAGGGGCTTTGGGTAGAAGAATTGCAGCTGGTCTTATGGTCAATAAGGACAACGGCCAAGAATTCCACAGGAGAGACTCCTTTCATGATGGTCTATGGCTCTGAGGCCGTCCTTCCTATTGAGGTTGAAGAACCCACCTTAAGAGTAATGATGTACTCAGAAGATGCTAACTGGGCAGCTCTTAGGACGGCTTTGGACTTAGTTCCGAAGTCAGGGGCAAGCTTTGCTGAGAATGCAACTATACAAGTTGAGAATGGCAAGGGACTTCAACAAGAGAGTTGCAAGGCTCCGTTAAAGCTGGGAGACCTCGTCTTAAGGAAAATGGAAGCGGTCGGCCGAGCCAAAGAGTTAGGCAAGCTTACCCCTAACTGGGAAGGACCCTACAAAATAATCGAAGTAGTTCAGAATGGCACCTTTCGTCTAGAAGGTGGACGGACGTCCCATTCCTAGGACGTGGAATTCTGACACTTTGAAAAATACTTTGTTTAGGGCACCTGCAAATTGTAATCTTTTACTAATGCATTACAATGAAAAAGTAGAATGTATACATGTACCTTGACTATTCGTCAAGCAAACTTCATATAATACAGCTCTACTTCTCTATGACTTTGTTTGATTTGTTTGCTTAAGTTATATATATCGTCCAAAGCTAACTAATTTAACAAAGCAAAAAGACAATGCACCTTTCATTAGGAGATGGCCGACATGTTATCGTCCAAAATGGATAAATATAATCTTGGCCGGTTGTTTACTTAAAGAGTTAAACTCTCCTAAACAAGGTCGGCTGGAATTAGGACGCCTTAGTAAAGGTATCCTCTTTCCGTCCAGAAGCCAAAAACTTAGGGATAACAACCTTAGTAAAGGAACAAGTTATCTCATAATTTAACAAAGATGGACGAGTTACAAATACTCTTAGAAAAACGTCCAAGTTATTTAAAAATTATGGTCTTAACTCCTTCTTGAACAGTGGAAAGTTATAAAAGCTCCTCGTCCAAGAAGGGGGGCATATAGGGGCATAATTTATAAATTGACTAAGTCTTTGTCCAATGACGAATGATTACCCAGGTTCTGGCCGAGCAAACTATTAACTTAGCAGTTTTTGAAACCCAAAAATTAAAACAAGTCTTTGCTTGAGCATCTGGTGATGAACGTCCAGAAAAGAGCTACTGGGTCAGATCAAAACTTGTTGACGGGTCAGATCAAAACTTGTTGACGAATTACTCTTATACTTAGACATTAATGAAGGTCTTAATGTAATCGGCCAAAAGAGCTGATTGGATCGTCGGAAGGATATTATGACGAGTTGCTTTTGTACTTGGTACAAATATGGGATTGTAATGTAAGACGTCAAAAACAGTAAAGCATAGCACAATAGAGATTGAAAAAGATAGCTTTTCATATATGAAAGAGATGATTACAATCTAATCTAAAAACAAGGTATAAGTGGCTCACGGCCAAGATACAACAAAAGATTAAGCGGCAGGAGGATCATTGTTCTCTTCGTCCTGAGCCTCCATATCTTCTTCTCCTTCTTCATCCTCAGAGGATTCTTCGAAGACAGGAAGTTCTGCCCCTGATATGGTGGCTTTGTGCAAACTTTCTTGGAACTCCAGCCGACGAGCATATCTGGGAATATCCTCTTCTTCGGCCATCATACCAAAGGCCTGCACCGCCCATTCTTTTGAGGTATCTATGACGGTGTTCAAAGCCCCCTTGGCCGCTTCAACCGTGGCCGCAACCTCAGCTCGGAGAGTTTGATTTTTAACCTTCAGGACGAGGTTTTCCTTGTAAAACTCTGCAGCCATGGTCATGACTGAGTTCCTCTCGTCCAGAAGGTAGCCTTCCAGAGACGCTCTTTCGTCCAGCATTTCGGTCAGCCGAAGTAGATAACTTTTATTTTGGGACTCAATATCGGCTGACGGCATCTCCCAGGCTAGCTTGGACTGCTGATGCAGCACTTCCTGCTCGACCATTTTGAACTGAGCAAGGTCCGCGGCCGCGGTCACATCTTGGACGAGCTTTTTGTTTTCCTTTCTAAGCTCCTTCGCCCAATCTTCAGTTATCATGCTGCGAGCAAAGAGCTGAAAGAGGGAGGAGGACAGAAGGGTCAGGACGAATGTTAGAAAAATTAATATATATTTCAAGTATGGAATTTGGAGCGTCCAAAGAGAAACTTACCTCTGCAGCCAGCTGAGACATGTAGCCAACATGCCCTGAAGAGGCTCCCCTTAAACCCTTTATGTAAGGCTCAAAGAAGCATTTGAAGAGCTCCAGCTTGAGCTTCTCCCTTTTGGCCGGGCTCATCCTCGTGAAGGCGGCCGATGCTTCGTCATCCGAGAGGACGGGAGAGCCGGCTGGAGCCTCCTCAGCTTTGCCCTTTCCCTTATCTGAAAGAGTTGACTTGTCAGTATTTTTGATGGGTATTACGACCGTGTGATGGTTGGAGGGACTCATTGGCCGTCCGCCAACGCGCAAGGTCCTAACAAAATTTGAGTAGTAGGACTCACCAGAAGAAAGGGAAGCCGTCTTATAGGCCTCCGGCATCTGATTTACCAGCTTAGCGACCGGCCCTGAAAAAGCTGACCCGTCCACAGAAGTGTCCGTCTTCAGCTCAAATACCTCCAGCTGAGCAAGGGCCTCTGGTTGCTCAAGGGTCTGATCGGCCGCGGCGGCATAAGGGATCAAGCCCCTCTCCTCAGTGGCCGGTAAGGCATCCTCGGCCGGGATGTTGATCACCACTTTTGGTGGAGGCCGGTAAGGTTTCTTCTTTTTGGCTGTAAAGCCTTTGGATTTTTTGGGAGGAGGTGCCTCGCCAATGGTGGCCGACCTCTTCTTTGAGGCCGCCTTCTCCACCAACGCTTTAGACGTTGGGGGGTTTTTCTGAAAAAAGATGCAAGTTAGAACTCGTCTTGAAGATATATTGTGATGCTCAGATTAAAAGTGCAAGGCGTTCAGATATTATTTGAACGATCCGCCCCTCCAAGAGTTAAATCGTCCAAGGCGGATTCATGACGGCTTGCTCCTCGAGGAGGCAAAGTGTCCAAAACCCAGTCAGGACGACTGGCTCTTTGAAGAGGCAAAACGTCAAAGGCGGATTTCAAACGGCTTGCTCTTCGAAGAGGCAAAGCGTCCAAATTCAGTCAAGACGGTTTGCACTTCGAAGAGGCAAAACGTCAAAGACGGATTTCAGACGGCTTGCTCTTCGATGAGGCAAAACGTCCAAAATCAGTCAAGACGGTTTGCTCTTCGAAAAGGCAAAACGTCAAAGACGGATTTCAGATGGCTTGCTCTTCGATGAGGCAGAGCGTCCAAAATCAGTCAAGACGGTTTGCTCTTCGAAGAGGCAAAACGTCAAGGATGGATTTCGGACGGCTTGCTCTTCCCGAAGGCAAAGCTTCCAAAAACAGTCAAGACGGTTTGCTCTTTGGAGAGGCAAAGCGTCCGGAACCAGTAAGGACGGTTTACCCTTCGTGAAAGCAGGACGTCAGAAGAATTAAAAAAAAAATATATATATATTTATATACCAGAGTGTCCGCTCTTTTTTCAGCGCCGGACTTGCTGAACTCCTTCCAAAGGGAGTCAGTAAACTTGGACGCGCTCATGTCGCCTTTCCAAGATTTTCGTAACTTTGCCTTGGCTGAATCTGCATAAGAAGAGAAAATAGGTGAAATTCTTGAACTCAGGACGAAGGAGTTTTTCCCTTAGAACTTTTGAAAGATATACCTCTATCGGCGGCCGGCCTCAGCCCGGCCGCGACCAAGAAGTCGTCGTTGTAGAACATCTCCTTGAAAGAGATCCAGTTGGACGGACCTCTAAAGGAGACGTCATCGATGGAATACTCTGAGGTTTTAAAGTATTCCACCAGGTGCTCAGCCGAGCTGTCCCAGACTCATTATAGCCATGACCTCTTCATACGAATGCTTTTCTTCCTTGATTGCCAAGCATTTTCTCTTCTTGCTGGGCAAGAGCATGGACGGCTTGCCCTCAGGTGGAGGTAGCTCTTAAACTTTCTCAACTTCTTGCTTAAGCTCAACAATTTGGCCTTTCACTTTCTCGGTCGGATCATCCTCCTTGTCCTTTGGACGCTCTGCCCTCTCTTTCCATGATGATGGTTTAAGAGTGGTGAGGTAGCATTCTCTAGCAGCTTGCTGATCTCCATAGAGAGATCCAATCTTTCCCCCATCACACTCAAACTTCATTAACATTAGGTGGGTCACAATGACAGCATTGATGTGATTTAAGGTAGGTTGTCCAAGAATGACATTATAAGCAGTCAAGTCTCGTACTACCAAAAATTTCACAAAAAGCGTCTTAGCAGCATCTTTTTCCCCTACCCTGACTGGCAGTGTGACAGTCCCCATGGGATGGATGACCCCTCCGCCAAAACCGATTATAGGATGGTTTACCGGCATCAAATCATTTTTATCAAACTTCAAGCGAGACAAACAATCAGCACTGATTATATCAGTGGAGCTTCCAGTATCAATCAGAATTCGCCTAACCCTAAGGTTGGCAATCTTCATTTCCACAACTAGTGGATCATCGTGCGGCGTCCTTATCTTCCCTCGGTCCAGCTCGCTGACCACTATTTTTGGGAAAGGATCAGACTCGGCCTGGTTAGTTAGCATAACCTGACTGAGCTCCCTTAAATAGTTTTTGTGGCCGCGATTTGTTGGACCTCCTGCCGCAAATCCTCCTGAGATGACCATTACCACATCATCATCTGTGCTATCTCCGTCCATCTTCCTTCCTTGACGGTTATCCCTTTTCTGGAACTTCCTTCCTGACGAAGGCAGGTAATTGTTCATCTTACCTTTTCGAGCCAACTCCTCTAGTGCTATCTTCAAGTGCTTGCATTCATTGGTTTCATGCCCACAATCTTTGTGGAAGTGACAATACTTGCTTTTATCCCTGTTACGGTAAGGCGTCTTCATTTCGGCCGGTGCCTTTAGCTCATGCTTATCCTTTATTTCCATCAAAATGGAATATTGATCTTTGTTAAACTCTATGGTTCACTGAGGCCGCCGGCTCTGACCGCTACTTCTTTTGGACGAGGTGGTCAGAAGTCATTGCCCAAGTCTCAGCCTTCTTGGGCGGATTCTTCTTTGGCTGAACAACTCTTCCACTTTCTTCACTTTTGGCTACTTTGCCTCAGCAAAACCTCGTGGCATGGATGAAGCCTCAGCCTCTCTTAAAGCTTCCGTCAGAGTAGTAATCTTCTTCTTAACCAAGTCAAACTTAAAGCTTCCTGGTCGATCTCAAACCTCTGATGAAGGCGTCAAACGCCACTCCCGCATTTAGATCTTGGATCTGCAATGCTTCTAGATTGAATATCTTCACATAACCTCTCAATGCCTCCTTAGGGCCTTGGATGACTTTACCCAAGTGCATGCTTGTCTTTTGTTCCTGACGATTAGCCACAAAAGTGACTGGTGAATAGAATGCTAAGTTCAGTAAAATTGTTCACTGAGTTCGGCGGCAAGTTGTTAAACCATTTTTGCGCTACCCCTTCAAAGTAGCTGGGAAATTCTTACACCAAGTAGCATCGTCCACCCCTTGGACATACATCTGATGCTTGTAAGCTGATAGGTGATCGTCTGGATCAGTAGTTCCGTCGAAAGGTTCAATGGTCGGGAGCTTAACCTTTGGGAAAGGAGGGGACTCCATAATCCTGACCGAAAAGGAGTTGGCCAATTGATCTGGAGTGCCCAACCTGACCCTCAATGGGTATGTGCTCCTGACGGTACTCCTTTAGTACCGGATTAGATGAGGTGTTAGCTAAGGCTTGACGCCTGTACACCATTGGCTGCAAAACTGTCTTTTCCTGCCTTGGCTGAAAAGCTGATGGTCCACGGCTTCGGGCCACTGTTCTGGACGGAAGTTTAAGGACGGATCCTTCATATAAGGAGTGGAACCAGAGGCTGAACGCTGCTGAGTTGCTGCCCTATTGGCTTGCAAATATTCCCTGGCATCAGTCTCCATCTTGTGGCCAGTGGGGGGAATATTGTCTCCTGGACGGACTACCAACCTCCAGTCCATCTTTCTCCTAGAATCACTAACAGTTGGCCCCTTCCCCTTGGAAAGCGGCCTGGTCAATTCTGGCCTAGGTGGCCGAGTAGGTCCTGGACAATCCTCTTGGGATCTCCCTTTAAGCGGCGCTGCTGCCTCTCCTCCCTGACTCAGCTGAAAGAATAACATATTGTTCTTAATTTGCTCTTCCATAACAGCGGCCATTCTTGCCTGGAAATCATTCAACACATTCTCCAAGTGACCAGCTGTCACTGGACGGTCAAGATTCTCCTAAATGACTGGAGTCACAGTCTTACCCTCCAGATGGACGGCAGCATGGCCATGATCTCGTCCACGAGGCGGCCTCTCATCATCCACAGTGTCTTCTACCTGAACTCTAAAACTTCTGTGCCTTGCGACATTCGATGAATGACAGTTCGTCATTGCTGCGTCTCCCCACAGACGGCGCCAAATGTTACGTAGAGTAAAACTAGTAATTAAATATCACAACTCCCAAAGATAGGTTCTAAAACTGGAGACTTGTGCAACAATGATTGGCTCAAATCCCGATGCTAACTCCTGACCAGCAACCTGCAAAAAAGGGACCCACCCTGGAGGTTTGGGTGGTATTTCCCCCTCCGATGCTTAAGTCAGATATCAGGGATGTGAAGGAACTTTTAGAGAGAGAGAGTGGAAGAAAGAGAGAAGAATTTATGGCAGAATAACAGCACTATGCTCTGAAAAACGTACCTTTCACCCTGAAATCAAGGACTATTTATACTGTTTGAAATAACTTTTGTACCTTGATGTCACCCTAATTTGGGAGCATCTGATTGGCTAATCAATGAAATGGGACACGTGGCAGCTGTTGATTGGTTAATACACCTCACTTTTATGCAGAGGTGCAGACCACCTCTACTGGGCCTGAAGTACAATGTTTGGGCCATTAGAGGGACTTTTAGTACTCTTCCTTCAGGGAAACGTACTTTTAGCCCTGCAAACTGTTGGCCCTTTGTACTTTGCCTTCATGAGCGTATGCCACATGTAGGGCTCTGATGAGGCCACGTGTCAGCTTCATAGCCGTTGATTTTTAGGCTACAACATAGTTTATTTCCAGAAAAATAAGTAAGAGAAATGTATATCTCGAAGAAGTTCGAGATGAGCAACAAACACTAGTACAGAAAAGGCAATTTGCGTCGGATGTGAGGCGCCTATTTGCGTCGGACTTCGGTACGACGCCAAAGGCCTCGACGCAAATGACCCAAAATGATTTGCGTCGTATGAGAAACGACGCAGATGGTTGAGCTATTTGCGTCACACGTTTATACGGTGCGACGCAAATTGTAATTTTTTTTTTTAAAAAAATTTTTTTTTTTTTTGGAAAAAAATAATAATATTATGAACTAAGAATTACGATCACAGTAAGAGTTCAACTAATCTTATTTATATACACAATTTCTTGCATTCAGTTGAATGTGCAAATTCCCTTAAAATCAAATTGTATACAAACAATTATATTCCTTTTATTGCTTCAAATTACAAATTATATACATATTTGCTTAAATTAAACTTAAATAATCAAACATCATCTCTATATTTGATCTCTCACGTCATCAACTTCGGCGTTTGAGGAAGAATTCTCCAGATCTGGGATTGAACTGAAAAAACACAAATAACCCAAATCAAGACAAAAAAATCGAAACCAAAACCAAAAAAGAGGGAGTGAGATGAAGAACAAAATTAAAATAAACAAAATCTGTAAAGAAAGCCCAAATAACGATCTGGAAAAACGAAAACGAAAAACACAGGCGAAAATCAAAAAACAAGGAGGTATTCAAACACATCCGGAAAGAATGACAAACAACGAAAAATTAAGACAAGCGAAAAAAAATGTAAAAAAACAGAAAGTTACCTTTCACGAAGGATTCGCATTTCACGAAGGATCTCAAAAGTTAAGAACAAAAATAAACGAATGCATTTCACGAAAGATGGAGCAGATCTAGAGATGAACATAGATGTCGGGGCAGTTTTTCGTTGAACTTCAAATCGAAAACATCGAAAACTTCACCGGAGAGGTTGCGTTCCTGCGTCGGAGAGAGAGAGGTGAGAGAGACGATTCTCCAAAACATCGAAAACTTCGCCGGAGACATAGCGCGGCTACAACGGCCATCTGGGTTTTAAAAAATGTGGAAAAGAGAGTTCAAGTTCAGCCCACTTAATTAATCTAAAAATTAACCAATAAAAAGAGTCCAACAATCTCAAGATTACCTTTGCAGAAGAAGTTTGAAGAAAATTCGCTATCTCTATGAGTTACATGTTTGAAGAAGTTTGAAGAACTTACCAAAAAATACCGATTATTCTCTTATTGGATTTGAAACATGGATTGTGGATGCGTTAGAGAGGGAAGGAGAGAGAGAGGGGGAAGGAGAGAGAGAGAGAGAGCGGCGTTAGAGAGGGAAGGAGAGATGTGAGAGACGCTAGCTAGATAGTTTTTAGGGTTTTAATTAATGGGTGAGAGAAACGCGTTAGAGAGGGAAGGAGAGAGAGACGTGTTTATGGGCCCAATGTGCGTCGGATGGTAGACTCGGTGCGACGCACATTAGGCTCAATCCCCCAAAACTGAGCTTACAATATGCGTCGCACACGGAGCTGGGTGCGACGCACAAAGCTAATTTGCGTCGCACTTACCTACGGTGCGACGCATATTGCTCGTATGCTGATATGAATATTGATGTTTTGCGTCGAGTGCTTTTTGTCATGCGACGCACAAAGGTAATTTGCATCACTTCCGTGTCTGTGCGACGCAAATCCGGGGACGCAAATCATCATTTTTCTACTAGTGAAATGGATGAGGCTAACACCTCATCAGAGGCGGCCCGACATGAAAATGCTCTAGAGGCAGTGCATTCAATTCAAGAACCTCCTACCGTCCCACTTGTAGATTCTCCATGCGAAGTCATACAACCTAGTGAGGTAGAAACTTCTTCTGTTGTTCCCCAACGTAGGTCTAGTAGGACCATCATTCCGTCAAAGAGATATATTGATTTCCTTTTGACTGAAAGTTCTGAAATAACGATTTTAGAATCAGAATAACCTACTAGCTACATAGATGCTTTGGATAGTCAAGACTCCAAAAGATGCTTAAGGCCATGAAATCTGAAATGGATTCCATGTCTGAAAATCAAGTATGGGACTTGGTTGATTTGCTTGATGGGGTAAATCCCATTGGATGCAAATGGATTTTCAAGTTGAAAACAGACAAGGATAGAAACATTAGTGTTTCCCAAGCAAGGTTGGCTGCAAAAGGTTTCAAGAAAATTCATGGTATTGACTATGATGAAACCTTCTCACCTGTAGCCATGTTGAAATCCATTAGGATAATCCTTGCGATTGTTGCCTTTCATTACTATGAATATGGCAGATGGATGTTAAAACCGCTTTTTTGAATGGGTTCTTGAAATAGGATGTGTACATAACACAACCTCAAGGTTTTGAAGATCAAGAAAATCCAGGGAGGGTATGCAAGTTGAAGAAGTCAATTTATGGATTAAAGCAAGCATCAAGGAGTTGGAACCTCGGATTTGATGAGGCAGTCAAGAGCTTTGGCTTTCTCAGAAATGAAGAAGAATCTTGTGTACACAAGAAGTTAAGTAGGAGTAGAATTACCTTTCTGGTCTTGTATGTGGATGACATACTTCTCATAGGAAATGACAAAACCATGCTTGAGTTAGTCAAGCAATGGCTTAAATATTGTTTCTCTATAAAAGATCTAGGAGAGGCTGAGTACATATTGATAATAAAGATCTATAGAGATAGATCTAAAAGGCTGATTGGGCTTAGTCAAGAGACTTATATTGATAAGATTCTTGCAAGGTTCAAGTTGGCAAAATCCAAAAGACGTTACATTCCTATGCAACATGGTATAACACTTGGCAAGACTCAGTGTCCTTCGAAACCTGATGAGGTCAAGCGTATGAGTAATGTTCCCTATGCTTCTACAGTAGAATCCATTATGTATGCCATGATATGCACTCGACCAGATGTTGCATATGCTTTGAGTATATGCAACAGATACCAGACAAATCTAGGAGATACGCACTGGATTACATCGAAAAACATCCTTAAGTACTTGTGAAGGGCTAAGTATAATTTTTTGGTTTATGGTGGAGATGATGAGTTAGTAGTTATTGGATACACCGATGCAAGCTTACAGATTGACAAAGATGATTTTCGATCATAATCTAGTTGCATATTCTGTCTCAATGGAGGAGTTGTGAGCTGGACGAGCCCTAAGCAGAGTACCATTGTAGATTCTACAACATAGGCTGAGTATATTGCAGCAAAGGAAGTTGTTTGGATCAAAAAGTTCATTGGCGAGCTTGGTATAGCTCCTAGCATTGAGAATGACATTGAATTGTATTGTGACAACAATGGTTCCATTGCTCAGTCTAAGGAACCCAGGTAGCACCAAAGGTGTCCAAACATGTGCTCAAGAAATTCCATCTTATTCGAGAAATCGTTGGTAGAGAGGATGTGAAAGTAAGCAAGTTTCATCTGGAGGATAACGTAGCAGATCCTCTGACTAAACCGCTTGCTCAACCTAAGCATGAATGGCTTTAGGTTGTTTACTTCATGTTTACAATTGTAAAGACATTGATTATGCATATGGAAGAATGGCTTTAGGTTGTTTACTTCATGTTTACAATTGTAAAGACATTGATTATGCTTTGGATGTTTATCAAAAAAAAATTATTTCTTATTTAATTGTTTGGTTTAGTATTAAATAAAATGTCCAAATAATTTATGTTTTCAAATAGGATTATCGAAAACATTTTGATAATGGAACCTTATAAAGTGAACAGAAATCACAATTTATCTAAAGTCTCTAGTCTAAATCACTAAATTGGATATAAGGGATTTATTTAAAAGACTATTATATAATTAATTGATAGCGCAGTTCAATGGACTATAAAGACATGGATATGTCTAATTGATTATACGGATGTATAGTTGATATATTGAGACTTAACCTAATTAGATTCTAAAAGTAGAATCAACGTACTATATTTAGTGGATTCCTTAGACATGAGTATGTCCTAATAACCGCAATATAATTAGTTTAACTTTGACACTGTTAAACATCGCACTGTAAAAGGAGGTTATAAAGTCTGTGATCAAGTGAGCTAAGAATTGAGTGGGAGTTATGGTCATACAAGAGTGGATAAGTCCTCCTATTTAATAATAATGGTGTCTAAGCCTCTTGATGAGCGAGGAGTGGAAAATTGCATGGCCATGCGGAATATGGTTTAAAGAGTTAATCCTTATCTGAGCAGTTCGAACTCAACGATCAAGGAACATAAATTTGAGAATAACGTTGTGTTATCAAATTTGACATTAAGTGACTTAATGAATTTAACATTGCGCTCTTGTCTTCGGACAAGTGGGAGATTGAAGGAATATATCCTAAGACATTCCGGCAATTACTAAATATAAATAGGAATAATATTATGAAGATAATAAAGTTAATTATTTTAGTAATCGTATTTTCTTGCTAGAGTATAAATATGATTAATATGACAATATTGATTGAGCCTATAACAAAAACAGATTAATCCTATGAGGTCACACATTATAGCACAAGTTGTCGGTCCAAAGGAGAATAGGAGGAGAAATCTCTATAAATACTGGCGTTTATTGTTTCATTGGGACGTAGATAAATTACAATCTCTTCTTCTCTCAGTTTCTTTGCTCCTCTAATATTCTTGGCAATATTCAAAAACATTCTCAATATGTTTTTCTGCCAACACCGAAAACGAATAAACCGTGTATCCCTGAAGGTTGATTGCTAAGAGTTCGCGTGTTGTTAGAGGGCAAATTCAACTTTAGGACAATAATTTTCTCACACCACGATTATTAGATAAGTTAATTGTAGTTGTTACCCGTTTTCGTTTCTGTCTTGCATGAACTACGAAACTAGGATAGTAACTGATACACTAGATCTGTTATGATTTTGAAATATGTATAATAATGATAAAGATAAAAAACAAATTTATAATCCTAATCCATTTAAAAGAGACTATATACTGCTCCAATATATGCCGAGCTAATCTTGGATCCAATACTAGTTAATCTCAAAACAATAAAGTGGAATTCAGACCAAAAATAACACATGTCACCCTTTGCATAAGAAAATTTGTTGGCTAAATCATTTGTAAGATATCTTTAACACTATTAACTAGCTCCTGGTGCAATTGGATGATCGATAGCCACAAGCAACTCATAGCGGCAAAGAGGGCAAGAATTACTTTTACGAAGCCATTTAACAATACACCCTCATGAAACACATGCTTAAAGGCAACCTTACACTCATCGTCATACTTCCCTCTTCAAGACAAATAGCACAAGTAGTAGAATCAACCTCTTCTCCTCCAGCAGCCAA
Source organism: Beta vulgaris subsp. vulgaris (assembly GCF_026745355.1). Lineage (NCBI taxonomy): Eukaryota > Viridiplantae > Streptophyta > Magnoliopsida > Caryophyllales > Amaranthaceae > Beta > Beta vulgaris. Next base: position 18,416,972 of record NC_079202.1, read on the forward strand.
CCTCTCCAACTCCTCGATAGCCGCCTCGCTAGCCGGAGTAGGCTTCACCACCGCCAAATCCGACTCGCTCTCGAGCCAACCCCTTATATCTTCCACATTATTATAACAACGCTCAACACTGATATAAGATTCAATTACGTTGAAAATATAATCATTAGTAGTCTCATTATTATTATTATTAGGATCAAGGTCATACTGATCGAATCGATGGAACAAACTCTCCACATGGCGTCCAAGAGCGTCAACTATAAGATCAATCTGCACCCGAGCTCCATTAGATGAGAAATAGTCTACGAGTTCAGAGCGGCAAGAAAGGCAAAACGGGTTAAAGAGGAAGGATACACTTTGGGACGGACATGGACGATATGGTGTGGTGGCTAATTCTTGACCGTACAAATCATTGATGATCAGACGTTCATTCACTTGGTGGATGATTTTCACCTCAAGATTGGTGTATGTTGCTGTTATGATAGTAGTGAGAGCACGGAATCAGTACCCTAGCCATCTGCGACTATATATATATATTACAGTATGAGAGAACCAACTTAGTATTCTGACGTAGCACTGCTGTATTGTTGTAGGAAATTATACTTGTAATGTGGAGACTGGAGATATAGATGAACATGTATGATTTTGAGGGTGGAGAGGGATTTATATAGGGGATGTTGTGTGAGTTTTTCGGCTTTAGTTGTGCTTCCGAATTCAAGTAGGTTTCTGAAAACGGGGATAATAAATTTCCTTGAATTTACATAAAAAATATATCCCCGAAACTATATAATTGCTAGAAGTATATTATAGTGTACATTTATTAGGATATGTTCTATTTATCCTTTTTTTCTATACTAATAACATTGCTTGTATATAATTATTTATAATGAATAATTTTATTATAAAATTTTAAATAAGGCTTAAGTATTATTTACTAGTGGCTTAGTGGGATATTATATTAATCATATAAGGTGACTTAAAATTGTAGCATCTTATCATTTAAGTCACCTGAAATGCTTCCCCAAACAGAGTCTTAATTACGTCACATATAAAGAGGCGCTACTTAAAAATATGACATGGAGCAACACGTAGCCAACTACAATATTTGGACAAACGTTTTAATAACCTATATAGATATAGATGATATCCTAAGAACATCGTTTTATGTTCCTCCCAACCCATATAAGAACTTAGAATTTCCCTAAAGCTGACTGACTAAAGAATATATACTTTATATATATATATATATCATATCATATCTTATAACTGATATATAGAGCAGAGTCAAGGAGGCAGCTCACAAGGTCGCGACATGTGGCCACCTCGTTGGACGCCATTTGTCGCAATTATTAACTGACATGTTAGTTTTTTAAAAAATAAGTAGAGTTACAAAGTAATAAAAATACAAGTGTGGAGTTTAAGATAAGAAGAAATAGAGTTGCATTCACATGAAAAACTTAGGTATAGTAAATTGATTATAAATATATAGTTCGAAATTATAATTTTGCCATTGGAAGTAACTATTTTAAAACAAGATCCATTTATACTATATTTAGAATTTTGTATTAAAGTAACGTACAAAAATAAATCAATATTGATTATGCTAATGTATTAAAGTAACAAATTGCTATTAGAATTAGAAATTCAATTAGAGTTAGGGCTTTTCTACAAAACCTATTTAGGTTACAATTAGAATATTCAAAATTATTAAATTATAACTTTTGATGTTTTATGTCGTACAAAAATATGTTCAAATAGGGTATGTGAAAATTTCAAAAGTCTACCATCTTCTCCATGAAGAAAACGGATATATATATATATATATATATATATATATATATATATATATATGTATATATATATATATATATGTATATATATATATATATAGGAATAGGATCTTGTGAAAACAACTCGATCTGAAAACTAAAAACAGATGATCTAGACCGTCCATCTGTGATCGGACGAATGATAATAAATACTGATAATGAATGGTGAGGATTCATTCTCTCTCCTACTCCCCTCCAACACGAAATTCTCTCTCTTCCTCCTCTTTCACACGAAATTCTCTCTCTTCCTCCTTTCTCGCTAGTATTTTTCTCTCTCATCCTAATTTCTCTAAAGCTCAATTCTCTCATAGTCTATTGCTTCTCTCTCAACGGCGTTCCATCAATTGCTCGCAGCTAATTCTATCCCTTCCAATGTTTGTTCACTGCTTCTATGATCTAAAATTTTGGTATGATTTCGTTTGTTTTTTCATGGTTTTGTTCATATTAATTTCGAAGTTCAATTATTACTCATTCTTTGACTTGCGAATCGCTAGATTCAGATCAATTTTAGCTTAATTTTGTTCTAGTTAGTTGAAAATTATATGTGATTTGAATTTTTAGGGCTAATTCCTTGAATTCGGTCACATTTGGATTTTTTTAGGCAAATAAAGAAATTGTTTCACAAATGGCTGGACAGAAATGAAAGATGATGTCGAAGTTGAACTATTAGTTGCGGTGTTTTTTGTGATTCCTAAAATGTTAGGATTTATATTAGGAATTGTGTGCATGTGTCTTTGTTCATTTATGAATCTGTTGAGTTTTTTAGAGTTTAGTTTATCTGTAATTATGTGTTGATTTTTGTGATTTTCTTGAATTTGCGTGTTTATGAAATCTTATGGTTACATTACTTGGATGTTGTTGCTTTCTCTGATGTAAAACTAGTAATCTTTCCTTGCAATTTTAATTTTCATAACCTTTCGTTTTATGTGATGGTATTGTCTACTTTTGACTTTTGGTGTTATCTTTGCTATTTTTATCTTGTTCATTATGGTGTAGCATACTCTGTTTTTATTAGTTTCCCAAGTATTGTTATTAGTTGTTGTTTTAGAGCTATTTGTTACCCCCTCTCACTAACATATATTAGCCTAATCGGCAAAACATTGTGTAAGACACAACGATGTAGGTTCGAATCCTACATAGGTTTAACTATAATCAAGGTTAAAATAAGTTACCCTAAATATATATATATATATATATATATATATATATATATATATATATATATATATATATGACATACTAGCTTTTACACCAATGCAAATCGCATAGAGAATTTTTTGCTGAACGATTTATTTGAATTCCAACTTTATTTAATGCATACTTATAGATTATGGTTGCATTAAAACTTGATAATTAATAAGGTACAAAAATTCACAAATGCTATTTAACCTGAAATCATTGTGTAATTAGAATTAATTGGAAAAACTTGCATTAAGTTTCCACAGCAACTATGAAAGAAAGTCTACTATACGTTTCTCCTAATTCCATATGCTCATTTATGACTTTTCAGTGTAGTATTTTCTGATTTGGTGATTCCCTTTTGAGTTTCACAAATGCGATACAAAGACCCAAAAAAATGCTATGATGGAAGGTGAAGAGCTAACTCTCAATTACTTTTCTTGAATTATCCATTATAGCACAAACCTTATGAGCATACCTTATTACATAATATACACTAGTGGCCATAAGTGTAATCTAATAAAATCAGTCATGGAAAAAAGAAAGAAAGAAAGAAAGGGAAAAATAAAGTTAGCTAATTTAACTAGAGCTTTCTTCCGGCAAAGTCAGCTAGGGCTTTTTACAAACCAATAAAGGAAAAAAGATAAAGAAATACAAATTAATTGTTTTGCCAACTGCAAGTGTCTGCGACAACCTAATTTAACTCGAATCACGATATTTTTTTATAAAATTACAAGTTTTCGTTACTCAATTATCACTATTCCACTAGATCTTGAACTTGGATGAAACCCTAATATGTCGCCTAAACTCAACTTTTAATATTCTCTATAATTCCTTTCTGACTATTCATGGCTTATTTCTTAACTAATTGATTAAGTTTATGGTTATTCTTCGTAAATCAATTATTTATCGTATAACATCATGTAGCAGCAGGTTTTATAAATATGATATGTAAATCCTGATATTAAGTAATGAAATTTCTTCGTTCTAATTCTTCCACTCTGACCCTAATCATTTCTATTGACTATACTTGATTTGCTTTAAGTGTGAAGTTATAAACTAATAATTGATTTAAACAATTAATATAACTACGTGTTTTTTGCTATTTGTATTTGTATTTGTATTTGTATTTGTCTAATTAAGTGTAGCCTTCCTCAGGCCTGCCCTAGTGCCCTAGGTGTATATTAGCGGCAGAATTGTCATGGATATGGACATATGGTATAATATACTTGCTCTGTTATTATATATAGTACTTGTGATCTAGCTTAAGGTAGGTACTTGCTTTCGTATCTATATCTTGAACCAAACTTGCTAGAGCTTAAAAAACTTGCTTTTAAGTCGCAACTCCAACAAGCTAAGTAGTCCTTTTACTGATTAATTTCCTTCACATAGATCATTTACTATCTGTATGGTCAATTATCTGTCTTACTATAAAATATTTTAATTAACTCAACAAAATTTTACAGTAGGTAGGTTTTGTAGAAATTTAGAGTTTAAGATGTACACAATCTTATCTAAGCTAGTTTGAAGATCTAGAAGAAATTAAGGATATTCTAATTTCTAAAGATTTAGAGGATTGTTTGTCAATTGGTTGCATTACTGGATGTTTTTGCTTAATTTGTTTGATCATTAGTTTGTATCGAGTATTTATTTTGGTTGTTAAATTAAATTTGTTGGTTGTTACATTGGACGTTTTACGTATAGTGAATAATAGACAACAAAATATGTAAGAAAGTATATATACGATTGCTATAATAACAAAATTTTCATTAACAAACAACAAAATGAGATATAATTAAGTTCAAAATCACTGCAATCATAACGAAACCCTAGCCAGCGCATAACAAAGTACAATATCATGTAAACACAAATTGATGTGTTGATCAATGCATTTAATAAAATTGAGAGAAATAATAAGGATGCGTCAAACTCTTAGAGACCTCAGGAGTATTACTCTCGACTATGAAGTTCCAAATGCAACTTGTTGATCCATATTAGCCACAGGAAACTTATAGCGGCAAAGAGGGCAATCATTACTTTTATGAAGCCATTTAACAATACAACCCTCATGAAACACATGCTTACAAGGAACTTAACACTCATCATCATACTTCCCTCTTCAAGACAAATAGCACAAGTAGTAGAATCAACCTCTTGATCTCCTCCGGCAACCAACCTCTCCAAGGCCTCAATAGCTGCCTCGCTAGCTGGAGTAGGCTTCGTCGCCGCGAAATCCTCCTCGAACGACTCGTGCTCGATCCAAGCCCTAACAACCTATCATCATAATAACACCCACGACTAATTAAAGATTCAAGTTTGAAATAGTAATTAGTAGTCTCATTAGGATGAAGAACATGTTGAAATAGGTTCAACCAATTTTCGACACGGGATCGTAGAGACTCCGCAACAAGATTACTGTGCTCCTCGGAATTTCCAAGCGACACTTGTAGTCTACGAGTTTGGAGTGGCAACAAGAACAAAAGGGGTTAAAGACGAAGGACTCGCTACGGGAGGGACAGGGACGATTTGGTGCGGTGACTAATTCTTGGCCATTACGATCATAAATGATCAATCTTTCGGAAACTTGGTGGATGAAATTAATTACAAGTTTGTGGTAAGGAGAGGGAATCAAGGGTGAAGGTTGTACGTTGTTTTTATCGTCGTGAGAGCAGGATATCAGTACCGAAGCCATGAGAATAATAATGTATAGTTTGATGAACTTGGATACTTGGTGTTGTAATTTGTACGAAATTAATAAAGTAATATGATTTTGAGTTTTGAGGGTGGAGAGGGATATATATAGCCTATAGGGAATATATATGAGCTAATAAACCAAGGATCTTGCGTAAATTCCAAGTTTCGATTTGTTTCCAAATTTTTTGTAGGTGTCAGGGTGTTCCATATTGGAAAAGGATTTAAAATAAAGAAAGAAAGAAAAAAGGGAAAGAAAATTTGCTCTTGATTATTTTAATCTAGATCAAGAATGTATCTTCCAAGATACTACCTCTGTTTCATATTAATAGTTACACTTACACTTTTTATGCATGTCGATGCACTACTTTGAGCCTTTATATCTCTAACTTTGTATTTGTAAAAAATATAAAAAGTCGATATTCTAAAATTACATATCGAGACGAATCAAACAAGACCCACATGACTATATTTTCTCTTAACCATAACTCACAAATGATAGTCAAAGGGAAATTTGTGAATAGTGTCAAAAGTGAAAATGTAACTATTAATATGAAACGGAGGTAGTACATAATCATACTAGCTCTTGATCACTTACAACTCTGTCTCTGACATGGCGGAGCCATATTAGACCAAGTGGGGTTCAACTTGAAAATGAATAAAAAAAAATAAAAAAAAATAAATTTTTCAATTTGTTTTTTAAAAAGAAATTGACGAATTGGGAATTCTCCCTAGGTTTTTTCCCGAACTATATCGCTAAGTTTATTCTACTTTTTTTGGGGTTGTTTTCCCAACCTTTATCGCTAAGTTTATTCGACTTTTTTGAAGGTATTTTCTTCATTCTTTACCGTCCTTTCTCTTTCATCCTTTTCTTCTTGACCTCAATTGTGAATCTTTGCAGGAGCTTCCACTGGTGTTCGTACTGGTTGTAATTCCCAAAAAATCTTTTAATTGCTTCCAATAAGTATATTCCATCTTAAAGATGGTAATTATATATATTCAATTTCTTTTTGTTCGTCAGATGAAATAGGAAGATCTACAACCTCACTCTAGGAATCTAGAAGACGACGAAAGTATCTTCAACCAAACGACTATGCATCAACGGGAGTTAAGGCAAATCAAAGCAAACTCACATATTGTACTGCTTCGTTTGAAGTCTTGTAAAAAGAAATTGACCACTTGACCCCAATAAATTTTCTTAAAATATTTTGGAACCCATTAAATATTAATTCTGCACCCATCACATAATTATTTGTCTCTGGCACATGATTCCATGATATTTTTTCTTCTATATTTATACATATTTCCTCTGTTTTTCTTTGTAAATTGTAACACTTTAATTAATCTTTGTAAATGGGCTAAGTGAAGGTAAAGAATCATCTAACATATTGTAGCACTTTAATTAATCATATTTCCTTATCTATACATATTTCATATTGTGTGTGTGTGTGTGTGTGTGTGTGTGTCTCATTTTAATTACAACAGTTTAACGATTATGCTTTTCAAATGTTAATGTACAACTTTGAGTAATACTATACTCCTTCCATTTTCTTTTGTTGTTCCTGTATTCTCCATTAAAGAATGTAATATGTTGTTCCTTATTTGAATCTTTCCATAAATAATATACTTCATGAATTAAATTTCTCATTAGTTTTATGTTGCAATAATTGTGTCCATATTATATAGAAGTTATTTTAACCTTTTAACCCCTCAAACTTTTGTCTAATTGGTTATCTAACATAGTGACATAGAGTAGCCTAGAGCAATAAATGTGTTCACACTAGTTTGTCATTAGTTTACTTTTTTACCCCTCAAAATTTTTGTATCATTGGTTGATTAACATAGAATAGCTCAAATAGGAAAGAATCTTTATTATTAGTTTATTTTTTTATATTTAAAATAGTGGAATCTTATCTATTTTCTGAGTTGAATTGATTTCTTCTTCAATTCCAAATAGGAAAAACAAATGATAACGAAGTGAGTATTTAGCAATATTAATTATAAATATATGATCATTCAAAATTACACATTGAATCAAAGCCAACATCATATATATATTGACATTTGTCGTTTTGTATATTAAAAAAGAATACTGTTGGTCCAAATTGGCCAATTGAGACATTGAGTATGTAAACACAATATATAAAAAGTTGAAATTGCAACCATTAAATCGAAACCAAAGAGAACAATTTTCGCTACCCATATAAATAGCTATTGATTAAAGTTATTCAACGTATTACAATTTCTATAAAGAAAAAAAGGTAGTGGAAGTTATAAAAGATGTTTGTTTTTTTTTTTTTTGGCAATAACATAGATAATCAAACCCAACTTACATTCTAGAGCCCTCCTTTCTTACCTTAGTAGCAATAGAGTGAGCTTTTACTATACTAGTTCTATCTACCTTACAAACTTTAACCGAATTGAAATTTGTAACTAACAACTTTATATCTAGAGAGATGTTCCTTATAGATGTCGGCGCTTTATTTTCCTCCCTGAGCCCTTCTACTAGGGTTTTCGAATCCGTCCAAACTTCTAAATCCAAAATATTTCTATTTAACATTTCTTTAAGACTACATAGTAGTGCTAGAGCTTCTGCTTGATCTGCTGAGCTGGCAATGATAATCTTCCCTCCTTTATCCACTTCCTCACTCCTCTTTTTCAGGACCCAACCATAAGCTGCTATACCTGGATTTTGCCCTCTTTCTTTTGATATCTTCCATGCTCCGTCTATTAGGAGCTTATAACCCAAATCCTGATCCAATTAGTTATAAGTCCATATGTTTGATTTTTCTCTCGACTGAGTTTTCGGGGACATCTTACTGTCTTCTTCTTTACTGCACCACTTTCGGCTCTCCTCATCCCTTTTCTTCCATGAATTGAGAATGTTGAATACTTCCCTTGGGTCAAACTTTTTTCTTGGGTTGAAGATGGAGTTGTTCCTGCACAACCAAATACTCCAAAGTATCCCCACAAACTCATGCACTTGGTCATTGTCTGGAATTTCGTTCATCATGAAGTACCAAATCCAATTCTTGGACCAAACCGCAATTTGCTCATTGCACTTATCCACATTTATTAGTCCTAAGCTAGAGGCAGCCCAAATTCTTTTTGTTACTTCACAATTTTTAAATAGGTGAGTATCCGACTCTTCTTCCTGTCCGCAGAACGTACAGAGAGTCTCGCTTAGGATTTTCTTCCTCCTAAGGTTTACTCGGGTGGCTAAAGCACCATTAACTAGCTTCCAATAGAATATTTTCCATTTTGGCCATAGTTTTTTCGTCCAAAATTTCTTCCAAAATGCTATTGTTTCCACTGAATTTCCATTATTTCTCATTGTTACCCTGTACCCCGATTTTTTAATATAGCGCCCATATTTGGAGTGTAGCCAGATGAGCTCATCCTCCTGATCGATGATGGGGATATGGATTGTTTTGATCCTCCTAGCATTCTGCTCTCCAAACCATTTGATAAGTGCTTCTTCATTCCAAGATGTATTATTACTTATTAAATCACTTATAAAAGATGTTGAGTGGGTCGTTAGCGCTCTTCAATCACATTTCACAATATGCAAAGATGTACTCTTGTATGGGATGGACACTTGTTGTGGGAGATAATACTGGCTTGCATAATTCTTCATAATATGATTATTGAGGATGAACGAGATACATATCAGAATTATGATAACATGTCAGATTACGAGCAAGAAAATAGGACAGTGATTAACAAATCAACGTGTACAAACTATTTTGTGCAACTTTGTTGATTTAATGATGTTGGAATGGAATGATATATGGAAAGGTCAGCTGATGCATAAGATAGAAATGTGCACAACAACTTACAAAGAGACTTGGATTAACATTTTTTTTAAAAAAATTCTTAGTTTACCAATGACGGTTGAAGATCCAAATTATTGCAATCTTTTATTAAAAATTATTTGTATGGTACTTTGTTCAATTTCATCAATTTTTTAATGAATTTATGCTGTTTTTATAGCGTATTTATTTGTCGTAAAAATTGACACTAAAATCGGGTAAATTATTAGAATTAGCAATTAGTGTATGAATGCCAAATTAAAAAATGCAATTATTTAGAAAAAGTGGGTAAACTAGTGTAATTACAATTAACGCTTTTGTTAACGTAATTCAATTAATAAATTAATCCTATTAATTAGAAGGTAATTATTTAATTATAATTACCATATTTTGATTTGATTAACATTATCTAAAATTAATATGATGAATCCAATTACTTTATTTTTTTAGATAATGTTAATAAATAAAATAAAGAGCTAATTCAAAGACAAAAGTATCAAATAAACACGTTATTAAATATATATTTTTTTTTTTGAGAAATCCTACTACTCTTTCTATTTTTCTTAAATCCCGTGACAATGAGAAGTGAGCACTATATTATGGGAGGAAGCGATTATCTAATAAAAATCCATATGGTGTTAATGAATAAAAATATATATTGTTTGTATTGTACACCCCCTATTTTTTATCTTTCTCACTATCCTGTGCTATCCTGTGCTCGTTTCCCAATGACGATCTTTGAACTTATCTTTCTATATATTAGTAAAAAGTCTAATGATTGAATATTAATAAAGTACTAATTGATACGAATCAAACAAGACCCCACATGACTTTATTTTTTCCTACAAAATGAAAATAATTGAGAAGATTCTATTCAAATATGAATAGTATCAAGATATTCCAGGTGAAAAAAATCATAAATGGAATATTATTTGTTGTATCTTTTTTTTACGTGCATTTATTCACACTTTTAACAATTTTCTATTACTTGCATCGTTTATCAGATTGGCAGTATATTCTCTCTTTCTGAGGTTCCAACTCATGGCAGTTTGGTGAAAGGAACAGAGAGTTTAGGAGATGGAGGTGGAGTGGGTTCCTTGAGAGTTGAGGATTCTTGTTCCTCAGCATCCGAAATGACTAATGGAGAGTCTTTGTTGGAAGGAACAGAAACAGTGGGAGCAATTTTTAAGCGATTGCTCTTCCTCACCCTCTGAGGAACAGAAACTTTAGGCTTGGTAGCAATGTGTTTGCGCCTCTTAGGTTTTGGTTCCTCCGGTTTAGGAACAGGTTCCTCCAAGATAACATCATTATCTTCTTCTAAATCAAGCTTAGGCAGTTTTATTTTACTTGAGGAACATGGAGCTATTCTCCCTTGAGTGAGAACTCCTTCTTGGACAGACAAACCAAGTCCATTTAGAGTCTTTTCATTTAAAATGTTCCCTTGTTTTACTCCTAATGTAGTCCAACCAGTAAGTCTTACTTCAAAGTGATGAAGTAGAGAAGTTATTAAAGCACCGTACCAATCACACAATTGTTTTCAATACAGTGAGTTAAGATGTTGAATGAAGAGGGAAGGGAATTGATTTGATATGTGGTGGTCCAAGCAAAACATGATAACACATATCCAAGAGACCCACTTCATTCCTCTTTTCAGTTCGAGGAATGAGTGCTCTCCATAACCAAGTTAATAATACTTTGTGAAGGGGAGAGAGTAGGTTATGGTTATTTTGTTTTGCCAGCAGTTCCTCCAAAATATTCTAAATTTTGTCTGAGGAAAATTCGGAAAAGAAACAGTTCCTTTCCGTTTAAATACAAATCAGTTCCTTTGCAAGGAACTTCCCAACTTTGCCAATGCTTGATTAAACCTTATTTTCTTCCTCTAACCTCAGTTGTGCAAGTCCATTAGTTTACAAAATTTGCACAAATTCCATAGCTAAGGAACAAGAGCATTTTAAAGGCGAATTCAAACAAGAATTCCATGCCTTGTTCCTTTAGAATGGAGTTAATTCTGAAATTCAACTTTATTTGCCCATTCTAAATCGACGCAAAAACCCAAAACATACCTAGATTCACTTCGTTCGACCCGTTTCTTGGAAGAGAAGAAACAGTTCCTTTGGAAGGAACAGGGTGATTTCTTCTTCTTCCCCCTGAGATTGTTCCGGGGTTTCTTCTTCATCATCTTCCCCAATTAATTTCTTCTACGCATACTCCTTCTGGAGATTCTAATTGTTGTTCTCTATGGGGTTTTCTTGAATTAGTCGGTTTCAAGGGTTTTGGTTGGAGATGAAGAATTTCCATTTTTGAAGTGTGGTAGTTTTTGATGTTGGAAAAGGGAGTTTCGAAGTTTTTGCCATGATTTTGAAGGTTTGAGGTTTTTATGGAGTATCAAGAGGTGTGATGAGGTTTCGGCTATGGTGAAGATGAAGAGTTGAGGAACACGGTTTCTAATAATGATGAATTGAAGGAAGGGTTTTGCATGTAATAGTATTATGACACGCGGGAAAAAATAAAGCAAAACAAAAAGAAAAAGAAAACGAAAAGATGATAAATAGAACAAGATTTAATTAAATCTGTTCCCTTTTATTTTGGGATTTTTCGGATTTTTCGGATTTTTATGATTTTAATTTTTGAAAGAAAATAAATGCTAAGGAACTTGTGCTATAGGAACAACTAATGCTACATATCAATGTCCTTCATATCATGCATGTTTCTTACCTTAGGAACAGTAAGGGGAGTATTATGTGACATTTGTGAGTTGTTTAATTTCTTTGAATTCATGTTTATGTTTTGCAACATTCCAATTTGCAATGGTCTTAGGCAATTAAACACAATTATTTTTAGCACACAAAGTCACTCAAATTGATTCAAACATGGGGGAATGACATAGGAACAATCACTTAATTTTTATTAACCCTAACTCAAGCCTTAATTTTTCATATCTATCTCTTTGCAAAGGCTTAGTTAGATATCAGCAATCTTGATTCTAGTTTGACAAAACTCAAGTTTAATCAAACCTTTTTCAACATTTTCTCTTAAAAAGTGATGTCTGATATGTATATGCTTTACTCTAGAATGATGCACTGGATCTTTAGAATACTATAGCACTTGTATTGTCACAATAAATAGGAACACATCAAAGTTTATTCCATAGTCACTAAGTTGTTGTTTTATCCAAAGCATTTGAGAGCAACATGCAGCAGCTGCTACATATTCTGCTTCAGCAGTGGATAAAGCAACTGTGTTTTGTTTCTTGGTACTCCAAGAAACTAAACTATGACCAAGGAATTGTGCCATACCTGAGGTGCTTTTCCTATTTACAAGATCTCCAGCATAATCTGCATCTGCATATCCTTTTAGTTCGAATGTATCACTTCTTGGATAGTAGAGTCCAAGATCATCTGTTCCTTTAAGATATCTAAGAATTCTCTTACAGCAGTAGGTGAGACTCCTTTGGATTTGCTTGAAATCTAGCACACAAACCAACACTGAAAGCTATGTCTGGACGACTAGCAGTTAGATACAAAAGTGAACCAATCATTCCTCTATATTTTGTTTGATCAACACTTGTTCCTATGGAGTCTTCATCTAATCTAGTTGAAGTTCCCATAGGAGTGTGATTTATCTTTGAATTTTCGAGGCCATATTTCTTTAATAGTTCCTTTATGTATTTTTGTTGGTGAACAATTATTCCTTTTCAGTTTGTTTGATTTGTAGTCCAAGAAAGAAATTTAACTCACCCATCATACTCATTTCAAATTCATTCTCATGAGACTTGAGAATTCTTTGCACAATGTTTCATTAGTAGCTCCGAATATGATGTCATCAACATATATTTGAACAAGCAAAAATTCAGTTCCTTTAGATTTTAGGAACAAGGTTTTATCAACCTTTCCTCTTTTAAAATTGTTTTCTAAAAGGAACTTTGATAATCTCTCATACCATGATCTAGGTGCTTGTTTTAACCCATAAAGAGCTTTATCAAGCTTGTAGACATGATTTGGGAGATTATTATTTTCAAACCAGGGGGTTGTTCAACATATACATCTTCGTTTAGATAGCCATTTAAAAATGCACACTTAACATCCATTTGATATATTTAAATCCCATGTAAGCAGCAAATGCAATTAAAATTCTAATGGCTTCTAATCTAGCTACAGGAGCAAAGGTTTCTTCATAATCTATTCCTTCTTGTTGATTATAACCTTTTACTACAAGTCTAGCTTTGTTTCTTACAATGGTTCCATATTCATCTAGTTTGTTTCTAAACACCCATTTTAAGCCAATTACTTTTTGTTGTTTAGATGAGGAACTAGATGCCATACCTTGTTTCTTTCAAACTCATTTAATTCAGCTTGCATTGCAGTAATCCAATCAGAGTCAGTTAAGGCTTCTTCATGATTTCTTGGTTCCATCATTGATAGGAACGCATGAAATGCACAAAAGTTCCTTAACTGAGATCTAGTTTGCGTACCTTTGGATATGTCGCTGATTATGAGTTCCATAGGATGTGACTTTTTGTAATCTCCAAGGTTTTGGTTGAAACTCTCTTATAGGAACATGTTGTTCCTCATGAGTTCCTTGAGTAGATGAGGAACTCTGCTCAGTTGTTCCTCTGTTAGCCTCGGTGGACTCAGTTCCTTCATTTGAGGAACAGGAACATCTTCTCCTCCTTGAGGAACAGGAACATCATTGATGTCATTATTTTCAATTCCTCGTTCCTTTCCTCTTTCACTTCTTCTTCTTCTTGTGAATCTGCTTCCTTGTACTTGGTTGTCTAACCCATCTCATAGTCATCAACCTGTATGCTTGGATTATGTTTGTCAGATTCATCAAAGATTACATGAGCTTTCTTCAACACACATAGTTCTCTTGTTATATACTCTATAAGCTTTACTATGTGAGGAGTATCCTAAAAATTTTGCTTCATCACTCCTTGCATCAAATTTTCCAAGATTATCTTTTCCATTATTATGCACATAACATTTGCAGCCAAATGTTCTAAAATAGGTGATATTTGGTTTCTTTCCAAAAATAAGTTCATAAGGAGTTTTATTAATGATAGGTCTCATCATGGCACGATTAATTATGTGCAAGCAGTATTAACAGCTTCAGCCCAAAAGTTCCTTGGAAGTTCACTAGCAATTAACATGGTTCTAGACATTTCCTCCAAAGTTCTATTTTTCCTTTCTACAACACCATTTTGTTGTGGTGTTCTAGGGGCAGAAAAATTATGATCTAGGCCATTATCTCTGCTTAAGTCATCAAATTTATAATTTTCGAATTCTTGCCATGATCTGATCTAATGTGCATTATTTTAGTACCACTTAATTTTGAACTCTTTTAGCAAAGACAAGGAACTCATCATAAGTTTCATCTTTACTAGTGAGAAAAATAACCCATGTATACCTAGAGTAGTCATCTACAATCACAAGTACATACCTCTTTCCACTTCTGCTTTGAATTCTCATGGGTCCACATAAGTCCATATGAATTAATTCTAATGGTTTAGTGGTACTTACAATCGTTTTAGATTTGAAAGAGGATCTTACTTGCTTACCTCGTGCACATGCATCACAAACTTGATCAATATGAAATTTTATGGATGGTAATCCTAAAACAAGATCTTTTGATCTAAGTTTCTCAAGTAATGAAAAGCTAGCATGTCCTAGACGCTTGTGCCAAAGAAGTGAATCATCTTCAATAACACTAAGACAAGTTAAATTGATTTGAGGAACAAGGTCTAGATCCACAATGTATGTGTTCCCTTTCCTTGTTCCTTCCAATACCTTCTTAGTTTTAATGTTGATGATCAAGCATTTTTCTTTATCAAATTTTACAGTATTTCCTTGTCACAGAATTGAGAAATGCTTAATAGATTATGTTTTAGACCTTCAACTAAAAATACATTTTCAATGGAGTGTAGTGGTGACTTACCACCTTACCCATGCAACTATGTTACCTTTCTTATTATCACCAAATGTTACACTTCCACCTTCATAGGTTGTGAGTGAGAGAAACTTGTTTTGTCTCCTGTCATGTGCTTGGAACAACCACTATCGAGATACCATGTTTGTTCCCCCTCACTCCAACCTGCAAAAATCAACTAGTGTTATGTAGGAACCCCATCTTTCGTGGGTTCCTGTTCTTGACTAGGATTTGTTTTGACAACCCATTTTTTCTTACTTATTGTCACATTTTTCCCAATCATCTCAGATTTTATTGACATTGATTTATGTAATGACCTACCTTGCCACAATACATACAGAACTTCACTAGGTAGATCAACATATTTCTTTGTCTTGTTCCTTTTCTTGTAGTTTTCAAAACCAAGACCTTCCTTCCTCTTGGTCTGTGGTTTCTCAATCCACTTAGGAACTTTCATGATTTTGCCTCTGTTCCTTGCGACAACCAGTTCCTTTTTAAGATTACAGATCTGTTCCTTTAAAATATTTTTCTCTTTATTCAATTTTTCAATCTCAGATCTGTATCCTTTCAAAGGGTTGATCTTATATCAAAGGAACTCAGAACAGGGACAAATCCTTCAAGTGTGAAATCTCTAAATTAATTAGATAATTTTCATTTTTCAAACTTTCATAACATTCTTTGATTTTTAAGTTTTTATCAAATAAATCAAAGAATCTTGTTTCAACATCTGTTCTCATTTTCTTAAGCCATTCTATGTGTTCCTTGCTTTAAGGCTTGTTCCGTTTGTTACGTTTTTCACGTTCATCTCTACATTCAAGAATTGCATCATAAAGAAGATCATATATTTCAGCCTAGTTTTACCATCTAAGTCTGACTCAAGCCATGTTGACTTACCTCAACTTTTTCTTCATCTTCTTTTTCGTCAATGTTTGCCATGAGGCAAAGGTTTGCTGTTTCTTCAGTTGGTTGTTCCTCTTCTTCTTCCGTCTCTGAATCTCCCCAAGCAGCTATCATAGCTTTGCGCACATTTGCCTTAGAGAAAGGTGCTTTGATTCTTTGTTCCTTTCAGCAAAGCGTTCCTTGTTCCTTTCTTTGGTTTTGTCATTTTCCCAAAGAGGACATTCCTTGATGAAGTGATCTGTACTACCACATTTATGACAAGCAGCTTTGTTAGAAAATTTCTTAGTTTTACCTTTGAAGTTTCCATTCTTCATGTTCCTGTACATCTTTCGAAATTTTCGAACCATGAGGGCTGCTTCTTCTTCTTGTAACCGAATCATCTTCATCATCTGCTTTGAGAGCAATTGATTTTGATTTGGAGCTTTCACCATATTCAGTATCAAGGTGAAGCTCATGAGTCATAAGTGACCCTGCCAGCTGTTCTAAGTTGAACTTAGTGAAGTCTTTTGTTTCTTGAAGAGCAGTGACTTTAGCCATCCATCTGTCCTTAGGAAGACTCCTAAGAACCTTTCGAACCTGTTCCTCAGATGAAATAAACTTTCCAAGAGAAGCCAACTCATTAATAATGTTAGTAAAACGAGTAAACATGTCTCGGATGCTTTCTTTGATTTCATGCAGAACAGTTCATATTGATTCATAAGTAAATCAATTTTCGATCTTTTAACTTCATTAGTTCCTTCATGGGTTACTTCTAGTAAATCCCATATTTGCTTTGCGGATTTGCATCCCATGATCCTATTATGCTCATGAGGTCCAAGTCCACAATGCAACAGTTTAATAGCCATAGCATTTACTTCCATTTTTTCAAAATCAGATTTGTCATAATCAGAGAGGGGTTTTAGAGTTACCTCGTTTTTGTCATTTGTAGTTGTGACTTCGAAATCACCAACTTCAATGACTCTTGATACCTGATAGTTTTCAGCTTTGATGAATATCTCCATGCGGTTCTTCCAATAGTTGTAGTACTTCCCATTGAACATAGGAGGCCTTTCAGTGGAATAACCTTCTTCAAGTTTCTCGGTGGTATTCATTATTCCTTGGATCTTTTTCTCAATAGGGTTTCTTATCTTACGTGAGTTTCAGCTCTGATACCAAATGTTATTTCTCTAGGAACACTACAAGAGGGGGGGTGAATTGTAAGTGTAGAAATAAACGTAACTTTTTGCGGAAATTAAAACTTAAACGAATAAACAAGCTAGAGGAACACAAGGGATTTTTACGAGGAAAAACTTCTTGGGCCCAACAAGAAGAAACAACCTCGACCACTAGGGATTTTAAACTCAACTCTTTCACTAATTAGGCCAAACAACTTTGTTACAACCTAATTCTAACTCGAGCCACACCTTGAGTTCCTAAAGTCAAGTTCCCGAGCCATTGTTCCCTTAACAGTAGTTCCTCTCAACTTCACTACAAGTTTTCTCACTCATACAAGCTTCACTCAAAGCCTTTCTCTTACAGAACTTCACTCAAAGTTCCCTTACCCCAAAAACCAAAATACAATTGATCGAAATAAGCTTAGTGGAATTAGAGTAAGAAAGCAAAGAACAAATGGCTATTATGAGAGAATGAAGGCACTGACACTTAATTAGTTAAACTCACTTAATTATTTAGTCAGACACAATTTGGAACTTATCTAGACTTCAATATTTATAGTGATAATCACAAAGAACGTGGGATTAAAACTTGATTACATGTTAAGTCCATGAACCCATGATGTTCCTTCCCCTAAGGAACACGTTTCTCATCATGTCCCATGATCCCATGATCCCATGATGTCAATATGAACGTGGATATATTTTAGCCACTACTCCTAAGTAATAGGAGTTGCTTGAGCTTTATCCGAAAATCAGTTTTACAAAAACAGCTTTTATCTTTAAAACTGAATTTTTAATCTTTAAGAAAATAATATCTTTTAAACAAATTCTTTCTAAAAACCGGATATTTATTTTCTTTATCTTTTCGGAAAAACAAAATCTTTTTCTTAAACGGATTTTCTTTTTAAAACTGATTTTGTCATTTTAAATTAGATAAAACTAATTTCCTATAATTTAGGCATGACTTACTCAATTTCACAATTGTACTGTTATACTTTTGCACGCCTAAGTCTAGTTCCTTTTATTAACTAAGTTCCTTTAACATATTCGTTTAGTGCCACTTAGTTTGTTCCTTAGAAAGGAACAAACTCTCATTCTCAAATAAACTGCCACTGTTCCTTACCATCCTTACTTTGTTCCTTTACCCTAGAACTAGAAAATAAAACACCTAGCTTTTATTCTTCTTGATCCAATGCTTGCTCCAGTATCAACTTATAGAAACTTCTTTACTTAGCCTTTGAAATCATCTCTTGATTTCTTCCTTGACTTCGTATTCTCCCAGTTCCTTTCATTAATACCTTAAACATCATACACTCATAGAAACTCATTAGTTCACTACTTAGTTTGCATCTTTGTTTCTTTGTCATCATCAAAACTAGGGTTCAACAATATTGATAATAAAGATTTATAGAGATAGATCTAAAAGGCTAATTGGGCTTAGTCAAGAGACTTATATTGATAAGATTCTTGCAAGGTTCAAGTTGGAAAACTCCAAAAGAGGTTTCATTCCCATGCAACATGGTATAACACTTGGCAAGACTCAGTGTCCTTCGAGTCCTGATGAGGTCAAGCGTATGAGTAATGTTCCTTATGCTTCTACAGTAGGATCCATTATGTATGCCATGATATGCACTCGACCAGGTGTTGCATATGCTTTGAGTATATGCAACAGATACCAGACAAATCTAGGAGATGCGCACTGGATTACATCGAAAAACATCTTTAAGTACTTGCGATGGGCTAAGTATAATTTTTTGGTTTATGGTGGAGATGATGAGTTAGTAGTTACTGGATACACCGATGCAAGCTTACAGAGTGACAAAGATGATTTTCGATCACAATCTAGTTTCATATTCTGTCTCAATGGAGGAGTTGTGAGCTGGAAGAGCCCTAAGCAGAGTACCATTATAGATTCTACAACATAGGCTGAGTATATTGCAGCAGTTGATGCAACAAAGGAAGTTGTTTGGATCAAAAAGTTCATTAGCGAGCTTGGTATAGTTCCTAGCATTAAGAATGACATTGAATTGTATTGTGACAACAATGGTGCCATTGCTCAGTCTAAGGAACCCAGGTAGCACAAAAGGTGTCCAAACATGTGCTCAAGAAATTCCATCTTATTCGAGAAATCGTTGGTAGAGAGGATGTGAAAGTAAGCAAGTTTCATCGGGATGATAACGTAGCAGATCCTCTGACTAAACCGCTTGCTCAACCTAAGCATGAGTGTCATACTAGGTCTATGGGGATTAAGCATATGGAAGAATGGCTTTAGGTTGTTTACTTCATGTTTACAATTGTAAAGACATTGATTATGCTTTGGATGTTTATCAAAAAAAAATTATTTTTTATTTAACTGTTTGGTTTAGTATTAAATAAAATGTCGAAATAATTTGTGTTTTCAAATAGGATTATCGAAAACATTTTGATAATGGAACCCTATAAAGTGAACATAAATCACAATTTATCTAAAGTCCCTAGTCTAAATCACTAAATTCGACATAAGGAATTTATTTAAAAGACTATTATATAATTAGTTGATAGCGTAGTTCCATGGACTATAAAGACATGGATATGTCTGATTGATTATACGGATGTATAGTTGATATATTGAGACTTGACCTAATTCGATTCTAAAAGTAGAATCAAAGTACTATCTTTAGTGGATTCCTTAGACATGAGTATGTCTTAATAACCCCAATATAATTAGTTTAACTTTGACACTGTTGAACGTCGCGCTGTAAAAGGAGGTTATAAAGTCTGTGATCAGGTGAGCTAAGAATTGAGTGGGAGTTATGGTCATACAAGAGTGGATAAGTCTTCCTATTTAATAACAATGGTGTCTAAGCCTCTTAATGAGCGAGGAGTGGAAAATTGCATGGCCATGCGGAATATGGTTTAAAGAGTTAATCCTTATCTGAGCAGTTCGAACTCAACGATCAAGGAACATAAATTTGAGAATAACATTGTGTTATCAAATTTGACATTAAGTGACTTAAGGAATTTAACATTGCGCTCTTGTCTTGGGACAAGTGGAAGATTGAAGGAATATATCCTAAGACATTCTGACAATTACTAAATATAAATAGGAATAATATTATGAAGATAATAAAGTTAATTATTTTAGTAATCGTATTTTCTTGCTAGAGTATAAATATGATTAATATGACAATATTGATTGAGCCTATAACAAAAACAGATTAATCCTATGAGGTCACACATTATAGCACAAGTTGTCGGTCCAAAGGAGAAGAGGAGGAGAAATCTCTATAAATACTGGCGTTTATTGTTTAATTGGGACATAGAAAAATTACAATCTCTTGTTCTCTCAGTTTCTTTGCTCCTCTAAAATTCTTGGCAATATTCAAAAACATTCTCAATCTGTTTTTCTGCCAACACCGAAAATGCATAAACCGTGTATCCCTGGAGGTTGATTGCTAAGAATTCGCGTGTTGTTACAGGGCAAATTCAAGTTTAGGACAGTAATTTTCTCACGCCACGATTATTAGATAAGTTAATTATAGTTGTTAACCAGTTTCGTTCCTACAATGTCTTGCATGAATTACGAAACTAGGATAGTAATTGATACACTAGATCCGTTATGATTTTGAAATACGTATAATAATGATAAAGATAAAAAACAAATTTACAATCCTAATCCATTTAAAAGAGACTATATACTGCTCCAATATATGCCGAGCTAATCTTGGATCCAATACTAGTTAATCTCAAAACAGTAAAGTGGAATTCAGACCAAAAATAACACATGTCACCCTTTGCGTAAGAAAATTTGTTGGCTAAATCATTTGTAAGATATCTTTAACACTATTAACTAGCTCCTGGTGCAATTGGATGATCGATAGCCACAGGCAACTCATAGCGGCAAAGAGGGCAAGAATTACTTTTACGAAGCCATTTAACAATACACCCCTCATGAAACACATGCTTACAAGGCAACCTTACACTCATCATCATACTTCCCTCTTCAAGACAAATAGCACAAGTAGTAGAATCAACCTCTTCTCCTCCAGCAGCCAACCTCTCCAACTCCTCGATAGCTGCCTCGCTAGCCGGAGTAGGCTTCACCGCCAAATCCGACTCGCTCTCGAGCCAAGCCCTTATATCTTCCACATTATTATAACAACACTCAACACTGATATAAGATTCAATTACGTTGAAAAGATAATCATTAGTAGTCTCATTACTATTATTATTAGGATCAAGGTCATACTGATCAAATCGATGGAACAAACTCTCAACATGGCGTCCAAGAGCGTCAACTATAAGATCAATCTGCACCTGAGCTCCATTAGATGAGAAATAGTCTACGAGTTCAGAGCGGCAAGAAAGGCAAAACGGGTTAAAGAGGAAGGATACACTTTGGGACGGACATGGACGATATGGTGTGGTGGCTAATTCTTGACCGTACAAATCATTGATGATCAGACGTTCATTCACTTGGTGGATGATTTTCACCTCAAGATTGTGGGGAGGAGGGGGTGAAGAGTGGTGTATGTTGCTGTTATGATAGTAGTGAGAGCACGGAATCAGTACCCTAGCCATCTGCGACTATATATATATATTACAGTATGAGAGAACCAACTTAGTATTCTGACGTAGCACTGCTGTATTGTTGTAGGAAATTATACTTGTAATGTGGAGATATAGATGAACATGTATGATTTTGAGGGTGGAGAGGGATTTATATAGGGGTTGTTGCGTGAGTTTTTCGGTTTTAGTTGTGTTTCCGGATTCATGTAGGTTTCTGAAAACGGGGATAATAAATTTCCTTGAATTTACATAAAAAAATATATCCCCGAAACTATATAATTGCTAGAAGTATATTATAGTGTACATTTATTAGGATATGTTCTATTTATCCTTTTTTTCTATACTAATAACATTGCTTGTATATAATTATTTATAATGAATAATTTTATTATAAAATTTTAAATAAGGCTTAAGTATTATTTACTAGTGGCTTAGTAGGATATTATATTTAATTACGTTTTAATTAGTCGCGACATGTGGCCACCTCGTTGGACGCCATTTGTCGCAATTATTAACTGACATGTTAGTTTTTTAAAAAATAAGTAGAGTTACAAAGTAATAAAAATACATGTGTGGAGTTTAAGATAAGAAGAAATAGAGTTGCATTCACAATGAAAAACTTAGGTATAGTAAATTGATTATAAATATATAGTTCGAAAAATTATAATTTTGCCATTGGAAGTAACTACTTTAAAATAAGATCCATTTATACTATATTTAGAATTTTGTATCAAAGTAACGTACAAAAATAAATTAATATTGATTATGCTAATGTATTAAAGTAACAAATTGCTATTAGAATTAGAAATTCAATTAGAGTTAGGGCTTTTCTACAAAACCTATTTAGGTTACAATTAGAATATTCAAAGTTATTACATTATAACTTTTGATGTTTTATGTCCTACAAAAATATGTTCAAATAGGGTATGTGAAAATTTCAAAAGTCTACCATCTTCTCCATGAATAAAACGGATATATATATATATATATATATATATATATATATATATATATATATATGTATATATATATATATATATATATATATATATATATATATATATATATATATATACTAGTATTAAGACCCGTGCATAATACACGGGAATATTTATTGCTTTATTACATTGTTAAAGGAAGTCACATAATAACATTGACTTAACTTCCCATATTACACAAAATAATGAAACACAAAGTAGGAGTGGTGATGAACAAATATCACAAATGAAATTTCCAAATCAATTTATATGTTTGCGAACACTTCCTTGTAAACTACATTTGGTGTATTTGCACGCAAATAATGTTCTTTATCAAACAGAAGAAATCTTGAGACCTTTTTTGCTCGTAATTCTGAAAACGACAACATAAAATTGTCCATGGCTGAAAACAGGTATCGGAAGATACATGCTTACATGAGACATAGTATGTCCTTAACTTTTATTTATAGTCATAGCAAAACAAATCATTAATTAAAGGAAATTACCGTCTCTCAAATCTGATAGGAAATTTAGTTAAGTTAGACGGTATTAATGTCATTCTTGGGATAAATATTTTTTCTCCGACATTGCTTCCGTAAATAACAGTAACTTCCCGTGCATTGTGCATACTACAAAGGAAATGTTTTGTCTTATAAATCAAAGATTTTAAGAAGTTTGTCCTAAAATCAGGGTGGTGATTATTAACTTGTGATTTAAGATTTCATAATCATGTATTGAGATTATTTTAGATACTAACTTATAACCCGTGTGTTTAGTAGTTAAAACAGTTAATGCCATGGTGGATCACATGACCCACCTATATTTTTTCAAAAAGTTGATAGAAATAGTATTTACTCTGTCTATTACTTCCCATAGAGTATCAGATAAAATCACAATTCGCACCACCAATAACACTCAGCCATACGCTGGCTTCATCAATCACTTATGGAATTCTTATTCTAACTTCTTGCATCACCGATGCATCATATTTGGCCACTCACTGGTAGCTGCCCACTTAGTCATGATTATAATTTTATACTCGTACAATTGCACGGGGAGTTTTTTCTTTTATAAATTTATGATTTTATGTTATTTCTCCTAAAAGCATGGTGAAAACATTTAACCCGTTCTTCTATCAAATAGATGATATGAAAGTTAGGAATAAAAAAATAAGTATATACATAAATGTAAATTTTAAAAGCTCCAAAAATTTAAGATTTTATGTTGTTTTTCCTAAATCATTGTGTAAATAGCATCTTGTGATTTAATGTTTTATAATCATGTATTTATTATTTACTTTGAAAATGGCTTATGATCCATGTGTTTAGCAGTTGATGTAGTTAATATCATTGTGGATCACGTTACCCATTATTAATCTTTTTAAAAAAATGATTGAATTTTTTTCCTATCAAATGAAAAAATATTTGCTTAACCCATTGCTTCATTAAGAGGTTAAGATAAAATGATAATTTGCACTATTACTGGCACACGTACGTTAATGCAGCCATTACCGCTCTCGAATTCTGTAGTCTTGCTCAACCCCGCCCTCTCTTTTGTGATATAGTATCAATTATCCCATCTGATGTTGGTGTACACATCACTGACTGAACATCGCACATGTTATCAAAAATAAAAGATATTCGTGACAATTAATTGTTGTTGAACTAACACTTATAGCTTTTGCAATCCTTGAGACATTTACTTGTTACATATTTCAATAATGCTATTTTTACTTGATACATTTCTTTATTTAGTAATCATAAACACTAATCATAAATTAATAATATTAATAATAATAAATTATTAATGATAATAATGATAATTAATAATAATTATTTTATATTATTTGTATTAATATATAAATACTTGATACATAATAACAATGATATCTAAGAAGCAAATTAACTATTTTAATAATTAGATTTAATAATATTTAGTAATAAAATAATAATAATAATAATAATAATAATAATAATAATAATAATAATAATAATAATAATAATAATGATAATGATAATAATAATAATAATAATAAAATAATAATAATAATAATAATAATAATAATAATAATAATAATAATAATAATAATATAATAATAATAATAATAATAATAATAATAATAATAATAATAATAATAATAATAATAATAATAATAATAATAATAATAATAAGAGTAATTAGTAAAATAAATTATACCAACATAATAATAATATTTATCAAAATGGCTATAAAAGAATGGAGTTGAACTGAACTGAACTGAGCTGGACTGAACTGAACTGAAAATAAGCTGGGGAGAACAGACCCTACATTATTTTGAAAATGACGTGCATCATATTAATTGCTATTGTTTACATTATGAGATCATGCTAATAGATCAATATAATTTAGATTATTCCTTATTTTAATCTTAAAAATTAAGCCTCTAAAAAGAATTTTCAATTTTAATAATTAGATTAATGTCAAAATATTACTATATTACGATTGAAGTTTCAAAAGTCGAACTATTCTATAAAATTGTAAATATCATTTCGCAAACTGTATTATGTAAATTGTAAGTAACAATTTAATAAAAATCGGAAAAAAATCTCAGCACTTTTCAGTACGCTTATATCTCATATATCCCGAAATTAGCTGATAATCTAATTATCAATTTATAATTTTAGCAATCAAAACAAGTTTTTATGTACCATGTTAAAAAATATCACTTATAATCTTAAACTAACAAAACATTAGATAACATCAATTTATAATTGTTAGTATCATCAATATATTATCAATAAATCGATCTTTTTCCTCAAAAAAATTAATATAAATCGATCCTAGCTAAACAAAATGATACTCATCATCTTCTCAAAATCATAAACTCTAAGCCCCAAGTCTTTCTCTATACAACAACATCATCTCCTCTTCGATTTCTTCGCCTTTCTCCAAATTATTATAAAGCTAGCAGTAGAAGAATCATGAAATTTTTTTGGCAAAGCTTGCTCTTGTATATTAGATTGATTTACTGAAGTTTTTCTTTCATTATTTACCATTTTGAAAACTATTGATATGATCCTTGATTGAAGGATATGAATTACAAAAAGATTTAGTAAAGCATATTCTTGTATATTCCCTCTCAAATTTTAGATATGAGATGATATATCAAAGGAAAGTTTTTATTATGGGCTTGAACTTAGCAATTTACTTTTGGCTTTCCTGATCTAAATGATCATAATTGATTTCATGATTTCATATCTTAGCTAAGAAGATCACGACACGTGTATTTTATCAAAGGCATGACACGTCATCCGTATTTAAGTTTGAAGTTTATACAAAGGCTTGACACTTCAGCATTTCAAATGTAGTCATGACACCTAAGCAAATCCTTATTGCTTTATAGTATTATATAGATAGGAATAGGATCTTGTGAAAACAACTCGATCTGAAAACTAAAAACAGATGATCTAGACTGTCCATCTGTGATCGGACGAATGATAATAAATGCTGATAATGAATGGTGAGGATTCATTCTCTCTCCTACTCCCCTCCAACACGAAATTCTCTCTCTTCCTCCTCTTTCACACGAAATTCTCTCTCTTCCTCCTTTCTCGCTGGTATCTTTCTCTCACATCCTAATTTCTCTAAAGCTCAATTCTCTCATAGTCTATTGCTTCTCTCTCAACAGCGTTCCATCAATTGCTCGTAGCTAATTCTATCCTTCCAATGTTTGTTCACTGCTTCTATGATCTAAAATTTTGGTATGATTTCGTTTGTTTTTTCATGGTTTTGTTCATATTAATTTCGAAGTTCAATTATTACTCATTCTTTGACTTGCGAATCGCTAGATTCAGATCAATTTTAGCTTAATTTTGTTCTAGTTATTTGAAAATTATATGTGTTTTGAATTTTTAGGGCTAATTTCTTGAATTCGGTCATAGGTAAATAAAGAAATTGTTTCACAAATGGCTGGACAGAAATGAAAGATGATGTCGAAGTTGAACTATTAGTTGCGGTGTTTTTTGTGATTCCTAAAATGTTAGGATTTATATTAGGAATTATGTGTTCATTTATGAATCTGTTGAGTTTGTTAGAGTTTAGTTTATCTGTAATTATGTGTTGATTTTTGTGATTTTGTTGAATTTGCGTGTTTATGAAATCTTATGGTTACATTACTTGGATGTTGTTGCTTTCTCTGATGTAAAACTAGTAATCTTTTCTTGCAATTTTAATTTTCATAATCTTTCGTTTCATATGATGGTATTGTCTACTTTTTACTTTTGGTGTTCTCTTTGTTATTTTTATCTTGTTCATTATGGTGTAGCATACTCTGTTTTTATTAGTTTCCCAAGTATTGTTATTACTTGTTGTTTTAGAGCTATTTGTTACCCCCTCTCACTAACATATATTTGGCGAAATTCATACAACCTATTAGCCTAATCGGCAAAACATTGTGTAAGACACAACGATGTAGGTTCGAATCCTACATAGGTTTAACTATAATCAAGGTTAAAATAAGTTACCCCCTGAATATATATGTTATATATGTTATTTCCCTAGGAACACTACAAGAGGGGGGGTGAGTTGTAGGTTTAGCTATAAAAGTAACTTTTTGCGGAAATTAAAA
Organism: Beta vulgaris subsp. vulgaris; assembly: GCF_026745355.1. Taxonomy (NCBI): domain Eukaryota; kingdom Viridiplantae; phylum Streptophyta; class Magnoliopsida; order Caryophyllales; family Amaranthaceae; genus Beta; species Beta vulgaris. The sequence continues at coordinate 18,444,581 of NC_079202.1, forward strand.
CTTAAACGAATAAACAAGATAGAGGAACACAAGGAATTTTTACGAGGAAAAACTTCTTGGGCCCAACAAGAAGAAACAACCTCGACCACTAGGGATTTTAAACTCAACACTTTCACTAATTAGGCCAAACAACTTTGTTACAACCTAATTCTAACTCGAGCCACACCTTGAGTTCCTAAACTCAAGTTCCTGAGCCACTGTTCCCTTAACAGCAGTTCCTCTCAACTTCACTCGAAGTTTTCTCACACATACAAGCTTCACTCAAAGCCTCTGTCTTACAGAACTTCACTCAAAGTTCCCTTACCCCAAAAACCAAAATACAATTGATCGAAATAAGCTTAGTGGAATTAGAGTAAGAAGGCAAGGAACAAATGGCTATTAAGAGAGAATGAAGACACTGACACTTAATTAATTAGTTAAACTCACTTAATTACTTAGTCAGACACATTTGGAACTTATCTAGACTTCTATATTTATAGTGTTAATCATGAAGAAGTGGGATTAAGACTAGAGTACATGTTTAGTCCATTAACCCATGATGTTCCTTCCCCTAAGGAACACGTTTCACACATGTCCCATGATCCCATGAACTATAAATGAACGTGGATATATTTAGCCATTACTCCTAAGTAATAGGAGTTCCTTGAGCTTTATCCGAAAATCAGTTTTATAAAAACACTTTTTATCTTTAAAACTGAATTTTTAATCTTTAAGAAATAATATCTTTTAAAACAAATTCTTTCTAAAAACCGGATATTTATTTTCTTATTTTTCCGAAAAATAAAATCTTTTTCTTAAACAGATTTTCTTTTTAAAACTGATTTTATCATTTGAAATTAGATATAACTAATTTCCTATAATTTAGGCATGACTTACTCAATATATTTTTAACCGTTATATTGTTGCACGCCTAAGTCTAGTTCCTTTTATTAACTAAGTTCCTTTAACATATTCGTTTAGTGCCACTTAGTTTGTTCCTTACAAAGGAACAAACTCTCATTCTCAAATAAACTGCCACGTTCCTTACCATTCTTTCTTTGTTCCTTTACATTGGAACTAGAAAATAAAAGCCTAGCTTCTATTCTTCTTGATCCAATGCTTGCTCCAGTATCAACCTAGAAACTTCTTTACTTAGCCTTTGAAATCCTCTCTTGACTTCTTCCTTGACTTCGTATTCTCCCAGTTCCTTTCATTGATACCTTAAACACCAACACTTAAATAACTCATTAGTTCACTACTTAGTTTGTATCTTTGTTTCTTTGTCATTATCAAAACTAGGGTTCAACAATTTCCCCCTTTTTGATGATGACAACAAAGGTACAAACTAAGGAAAATAACAAATAATATAAGTGAATGATAATGACAAAACATAAAGAAGAAAATGAAAAATAAAACACAATTATGTGAGTAACTGAATTTTGATTTTTCATTTACCTTAACCTATTTTTGATTTTTCATTTACCTTATCCATTTTTTAATTTTTTTCAATTTTCAATTTTTCAAGTTTATGTACAGTTTGTTCCTTAAATCATTTTCCCCTTTGTCATCCTCAAAAAGAATAGACTCTGCTGTATTGATGAATTGATTTAACACCTTAAGACCAATATACAAGCACCATTGGTGGTTAAGTTAGAAAATCAAAGAGTAAACTCGGTCAAACATCAATCACATAATACTAGCCATTCCAAGGAAGAAATTATGCAAGTCATCGAAACACAGACATATAGAAAAGTCATTGATTATATAGCACTTGTTCCATAACAAAACAAAGAAAGAAAAAAAAAGGATTAAAAAAAGTTGTGTTCCTTGATAAGAAACAGAACAACAACAAAAAAAAAAAACTAAGAAAGGGAAGGGGAATGGTGTTCCTCTACAACTTCTTCTTCCACCACATCCTTTAATTTCTTCATCACCACCCCATGGTTGAGTCCAACCTGTTCCTTCAACTCCGCCAAGGCACGAGCCATAGAGTCCATCTTCTTTTGTTGCGCAACCACTGTATCACTCAAGCTCTTCATAAGACTTACCATTGTATCAGTTTTAGCATCCAAAGTCCAATGAAGATGATTATAAAATTTGATCATATGTTGAGAGGAAGACAAACATCATTTACCCAGGTAGCATCATCCGGAGTGTCCTGTTCCTTACCCTTGGAACTTGAGGCAGATGGTGGATTTTGTGGAGGAACTGGAGGGTTAGAATGGAAGGTTCATCTGTTCCGGGAATAGAAACGAAAGGTGAAGGGTGATAAATGGGAGGAAGGAATGGTGGTGTGGGTGGAAGAGTTGTGGAGGTGGAAGCAAAAGGATTTGGGACTTTTATTTCATCCTTCAACTGCTTAAAACTGGAAGGAACAGAGAAGGATGAAGGTGAAATGGAGGACAGTTGGGTGAAAGGAACAGAGAGTTTAGGAGGTGTGTGGAGTAGGTTCCTTGAGAGTTGAGGGTTCCTCCTCATTATCCGAAAGGACTAAAGGAGAGTCCTTGTTGAAAGGAACATAAACTTGAGCAATCTTTATACAAGTGCTCTTCCTACTCTCTGAGGAACAGAAGGTTTAGGCTTAATGGCAATGTGTTTGCGCCTCTTAGGTTTCGGTTCCTCCGGTTTAGGAACAGGGTCATCCAAGATAACATCATTATCTTCTTCTAAATCAAGCTTAGGCAGTTTTCTTTTACTTGAGGAACTTGGAGCCATCCTTCCTTGAGTAAGTACTCCTTCTTGGACAGACAAACCAAGTCCATTTAGAGTCTTCTCATTCAAGATGTTCCCTTGTTTGACTCCTAGATTCACTTCGTTCGACCCGTTTCTTGGAAGATGAAGAAACAGTTCCCTTGGAAGGAACAGGGGTGATTTCTTCTTCTTCCCCCTGAGATTGTTCCGGGGTTTCTTCTTCATCGTCTTCCCCAATTAACTTTGTTCTACGCATACTCTTTCTAGGAGATTCTAATTGTTGTTCCTCTATGGGGTTTTCTTGAATTATGTCGGTTTCAAGGGTTTTGGTTGGAGATGAAGTATTTTCCATTTTTGAAGTGTTGGTAGTTTTTGATGTGGGAAAAGGAGAATTTCGTGAAGTTTTTGCCATGATTTGGGAAGGATTTGAGGTTTTTATGGAGTATCAAGAGGTGTGATGAAGGTTTCGGCTATGGTGAAGATGAAGAGTTTAGAGGAACACGGTTTCTTATGATGAATTAAAGGAGGAAGTTTTGCATGTAATAGTAATTATGACACGCGGGAAAAAATAAAGCAAATAAAAATAAAAAGAAAAAAAACGAAAAGATAATAAATAAGAATCAAGATTTAATTAAATCTGATTCCCCTTATTTTGGGATTTTTCGGATTTTTATGAGTTTTAATTTTTCGAAAGAAAATAAATGCTAAGGAACTTGTGCTATAGGAACAACTAATGCTACATATCAATGTCCTTCATATCATGCATGTTTCTTAACCTTAGGAACAGTAAGGGGAGTATTATGTGACATTTGTGAGTTGTTTAATTTCTTTGAATTCATGTTTATGTCTTGCAACATTCCAATTTGCAATGGTCTTAGGCAATTAAACACAATTATTTTTAGGACACAAAGTCACTCAAATTGATTCAAACATGGGGGGAATGACATAGGAACAATCACTTAATTTTTATCAACCCTAACTCAAGCCTTAATTTTTCATATCTATCCATTTGCAAAGGCTTAGTTAGAATATCAGCAATTTGATAATCTGTTTGACAAAACTCAAGTTTAATCAAACCTTTTTCAACATTTTCTCTTAAAAAGTGAAGTCTGATATGTATATGCTTTACTCTAGAATGATGCACTGGATCTTTAGATATACTTATAGCACTTGTATTGTCACAATAAATAGGAACACATTCATAGTTTATTCCATAGTCATTAAGTTGTTGTTTTATCCAAAGCATTTGAGAGCAACATGCAGCAGCTGCTACATATTCTGCTTCAGAGTGGATAAAGCAATGTGTTTTGTTTCTTGGTACTCCAAAACTAAACTATGACCAAGGAATTGTGCCATACCTGAGGTGCTTTTCCTATTTACAAGATCTCCAGCATAATCTGCATCTGCATATCCTTTTAGTTCGAATGTATCACTTCTTGGATAGTAGAGTCCAAGATCATTTGTTCCTTTAAGATATCTAAGAATTCTCTTCACAGCAGTGAGGTGAGACTCCTTTGGATTTGCTTGAAATCTAGCACACAAACCAACACTGAAAGCTATGTCTGGACGACTAGCAGTTAGATGCAAAAGTGAACCAATCATTCCTCTATATTTTGTTTGATCAACACTTGTTCCTATTTAATAACAATGGTGTCTAAGCCTCTTAATGAGCGAGGAGTGAAAATTGCATGGCCATGCGGAATATGGTTTAAAGAGTTAATCCTTATCTGAGCAGTTCGAACTCAACGATCAAGGAACATAAATTTGAGAATAACATTGTGTTATCAAATTTGACATTAAGTGACTTAAGGAATTTAACATTGCGCTCTTGTCTTCGGACAAGTGGGAGATTGAAGGAATATATCCTAAGACATTCCGGCAATTACTAAATATAAATAGGAATAATATTATGAAGATAATAAAGTTAATTATTTTGTAATCGTATTTTCTTGCTAGAGTATATATATGATTAATATGACAATATTGATTGAGCCTATAACAAAAACAGATTAATCCTATGAGGTCACACATTATAGCAATTGTCGGTCCAAAGGAGAAGAGGAGGAGAAATCTCTATAAATACTGGCGTTTATTGTTTAATTGGGACATAGAAAAATTACAATATCTTGTTCTCTCAGTTTCTTTGCTCCTCTAATATTCTTGGCAATATTCAAAAACATTCTCAATCTGTTTTTCTGCCAACACCGAAAACGCATAAATCGTGTACCCCTGGAGGTTGATTGCTAAGAATTCGCGTGTTGTTACAGGGCAAATTCAAGTTTAGGACAGTAATTTTCTCACGCCATAATTATTAGATAAGTTAATTATAGTTGTTAACCATTTTCGTTCCTACAATGTCTTGCATGAATTACGAAACTAGGATAGTAATTGATACACTAGATCCGTTATGATTTTGAAATACGTATAATAATGATAAAGATAAAAAACAAATTTACAATCCTAATCCATTTAAAAGAGACTATATACTGCTCCAATATATGCCGAGCTAATCTTGGATCCAATACTAGTTAATCTCAAAATAGTAAAGTGGAATTCAGACCAAAAATACACATGTCACCCTTTGCGTAAGAAAATTTGTTGGCTAAATCATTTGTAAGATATCTTTAACACTATTAACTAGCTCCTGGTGCAATTGATGATCGATAGCCACAGGCAACTCATAGCGGCAAAGAGGACAAGAATTACTTTTACGAAGCCATTTAACAATACACCCCTCATGAAACACATGCTTACAAGGCAACCTTACACTCATCGTCATACTTCCCTCTTCAAGACAAATAGCACAAGTAGTAGAATCAACCTCTTGATCTCCTCCAGCAGCCAACCTCTCCAACTCCTCGATAGCCGCCTCGCTAGCCGGAGTAGGCTTCACCGCCAAATCCGACTCGCTCTCGAGCCAAGCCCTTATATCTTCCACATTATTATAACAACACTCAACACTGATATAAGATTCAATTACGTTGAAAAGATAATCATTAGTAGTCTCATTACTATTATTATTAGGATCAAGGTCATACTGATCAAATCGATGGAACAAACTTCAACATGGCGTCCAAGAGCGTCAACTATAAGATCAATCTGCACCTGAGCTCCATTAGATGAGAAATAGTCTACGAGTTCAGAGCGGAAGAAAGGCAAAACGGGTTAAAGAGGAAGGATACACTTTGGGACGGACATGGACGATATGGTGTGGTGGCTAATTCTTGACCGTACAAATCATTGATGATCAGACGTTCATTCACTTGGTGGATGATTTTCACCTCAAGATTGTGGGAGGAGGGGGTGAAGAGTGGTGTATGTTGCTGTTATGATAGTAGTGAGAGCACGGAATCAGTACCCTAGCCATCTGCGACTATATATATTATTACAGTATGAGAGAACAACTTAGTATTCTGACGTAGCACTGCTGTATTGTTGTAGGAAATTATACTTGTAATGTGGAGATATAGATGAACATTATGATTTTGAGGGTGGAGAGGGTTTATATAGGGGTTTGCGTGAGTTTTTCGGTTTTAGTTGTGTTTCCGATTCATGTAGGTTTCTGAAAACGGGGATAATAAATTTCCTGAATTTACATAAAAAAATATATCCCGAAACTATATAATTGCTAGAAGTATATTATAGTGTACATTTATTAGGATATGTTCTATTTATCCTTTTTTTTATACTAATAACGTTGCTTGTATATAATTATTTATAATGAATAATTTTATTATAAAATTTTAAATAAGGCTTAAGTATTATTTACTAGTGGCTTAGTAGGATATTATATTTAATTACGTTTTAATTAGTCGCGACATGTGGCCACCTCGTTGACGCCATTTGTCGCAATTATTAACTGACTGTTAGTTTTTTAAAAAAAATAAGTAGAGTTAAAAGTAATAAAAATACATGTGTGGAGTTTAAGATAAGAAGAAATAGAGTTGCATTCACAATGAAAAACTTAGGTATAGTAAATTGATTATAAATATATAGTTCAAAAAATTATAATTTTGCCATTGGAAGTAACTACTTTAAAATAAGATCCATTTATACTATATTTAGAATTTTGTATTAAAGTAACGTACAAAAATAAATTAATATTGATTATGCTAATGTATTAAAGTAACAAATTGCTATTAGAATTAGAAATTCAATTAGAGTTAGGGCTTTTCTACAAAACCTATTTAGGTTACAATTAGAATATTAAAAGTTATTACATTATAACTTTTGATGTTTTATGTCCTACAAAAATATGTTCAAATAGGGTATGTGAAAATTTCAAAAGTCTACCATCTTCTCCATGAAGAAAACGGATATATATATATATATATATATACTAGTATTAAGACCCGTGCATAATACACGGGAATATTTATTGCTTTATTACATTGGTAAAGGAAGTCACATAATAACATTGACTTAACTTCCCATATTACACAAAATAATAAAACACAAAGTATGAGTGGTGATGAACAAAAATCACAAATGAAATTTCCAAATCAATTTATATGTTTGCGAACACTTCCTTGTAAACTACATTTGGTGTATTTGCACGCAAATAATGTTCTTTATCAAACAGAAGGAATCTTGAGACCTTTTTTGCTCGTAATTCTGAAAAGGACAACATAAAATTGTCCATGGCTGAAAACAGGTATCGGAAGATACATGCTTACATGAGACATAGTATGTCCTTAACTTTTATTTATAGTCATAGCAAAACAAATCATTAATTAAAGGAAATTACCGTCTCTCAAATCTGATAGGAAATTTAGTTAAGTTAGACGGTATTAATGTCATTCTTGGGATAAATATTTTTTCTCCGACATTGCTTCCGGAAATAATAGTAACTTCCCGTGCATCGTGCATACTACAAAGGAAATGTTTTGTCTTATAAATCAAAGATTTTAAGAAGTTTGTCCTAAAATCAGGGTGGTGATTATTAACTTGTGATTTAAGATTTCATAATCATGTATTGAGATTATTTTAGATACTAACTTATAACCCGTGTGTTTAGTAGTTAAAACAGTTAATGCCATGGTGGATCACATGACCCACCTATATTTTTTCAAAAAGTTGATAGAATAGTATTTACTCTGTCTATTGCTTCCCATAGAGTCTCAGATAAAATCACAATTCGCACCACCAATAACACTCAGCCATACGCTGGCTTCATCAATCACTTATGGAAGTCTTATTCTAACTTCTTGCATCACCGATGCAGGCCACTCACTGGTAGCTGCCCACTTAGTCATGATTATAATTTTATACTTGTACAATTGCACGGGGAGTTTTTTCTTTTATAAATTTAAGATTTTATGTTATTTCTCCTAAAAGCATGGTGAAAACATTTAACCCGTTCATCTATCAAATGGATGATATGAAAGTTAGGAATAAAAAAATAAGTATATACATAAATGTAAATTTTAAAAGCTCCAAAAATTTAAGATTTTATGTTGTTTTTCCTAAATCATTGTGTAAATAGCATCTTGTGATTTAATGTTTTATAATCATGTATTTATTATTTACTTTGAAAATGGCTTATGATCCATGTGTTTAGCAGTTGATGTAGTTAATATCATTGTGAATCACGTTACCATTATTAATCTTTTTAAAAAAATGATTCAATTTTTTTCCTATCAAATGAAAAAATATTTGCTTAACCCATTGCTTCATTAAGAGGTTAAGATAAAATGACAATTTGCACTATTACTGGCACACGTACGTTAATGCAGCCATTACCGCTCTCGAATTCTGTAGTCTTGCTCAACCCCGTCCTCTCTTTTGTGATATAGTATCAATTATCCCATCTGATGTTGGTGTACACATCACTGACTGAACATCACACATGTTATCTAAAATAAAAGATATTCGTGACAATTAATTGTTGTTGAACTAACACTTATAGCTTTTGCAATCCTTGAGACATTTACTTGTTACATATTTCAATAATGCTATTTTTACTTGACACATTTCTTTATTTAGTAATCATAAACAATAATCATAATTTAATAATATTAATAATAATAAATGATTAATAATAATTAATGATAATAATGATAATTAATAATAATTATTTTATATTATTTGTATTAATATATAAATACTTGATACATAATAACAATGATATCTAAGAAGTAAATTAACTATTTTAATAATTAGATTTAATAATATTTAGTAATATTATAATAATAATAATAATAATAATAATAATAATAATAATAATAATAATAATAATAATAATAATAATAATAATAATAATAATAATAATAATAATATAATAATAATAATAATAATAATAATAATAATAATAATAAGAGTAAGAGTAATTAGTAAATAAATTATACCAACATAATAATAATATTTATCAAAATGGCTATAAAAGAATGGAGTTGAACTGAACTGAACTGAGCTGGACTGAACTGAACTGCAAATAAGATGGGGAGAACAGACCCTACATTATTTTGAAAATGACGTGCATCATATTAATTGCTATTGTTTACATTATGAGATCATGCTAATAGATCAATATAATTTAGATTATTCCTTATTTTAATCTTAAAAATTAAGCCTCTAAAAAGAATTTTCAATTTTAATAATTAGATTAATGTCAAAATATTACTATATTACGATTGAAGTTTCAAAAGTCGAACTATTCTATAAAATTGTAAATATCATTTCGCAAACTGTATTATGTAAATTGTAAGTAACAATTTAATAAAAATCGGAAAAAAAATCTCAGCACTTTTCAGTACGCTTATATCTCATATATCCCGAAATTAGCTGATAATCTAATTATCAATTTATAATTTTAGCAATCAAAACAATTTTTTATGTACCATGTTAAAAAATATCACTTATAATCTTAAACTAACAAAACATTAGATAACATCAATTTATAATTGTTAGTCTCATCAATATATTATCAATAAATCGATCTTTTTCCTCAAAAAAATAAATATAAATCGATCCTAGCTAAACAAAATGATACTCATCTTCTTCTCAAAATCATAAACTCTAAGCCCCAAGTCTTTCTCTATACAACAACATCATCTCCTCTTCGATTTCTTCGCCTTTCTCCAAATTATTATAAAGCTAGCAGTAGATGAATCATGAAATTTTTTTGGCAAAGCTTGCTCTTGTATATTAGATTGATTTACAGAAGTTTTTCTTTCATTATTTACCATTTTGAAAACTATTGATATGATCCTTGATTGAAGGATATGAATTACAAAAAGATTTAGTAAAGCATATTCTTGTATATTCCCTCTCAAATTTTGGATATGAGATGATATATCAAAGGAAAGTTTTTATTATGGGCTTGAACTTAGCAATTTATTTTTGGCTTTCCTGATCTAAATGATCATAATTGATTTCATGATTTCATATCTTAGCTAAGAAGATCACGACACGTGTATTTTATCAAAGGCATGACACGTCATCCGTATTTAAGTTTGAAGTTTATACAAAGGCTTGACATTTCAGCATTTCAAAGTAGTCATGACACCTAAGCAAATCCTTATTGCTTTATAATTATATAGATAGGAATAGGATCTTGTGAAAACAACTCGATCTGAAAACTAAAAACAGATGATCTAGACTGTCCATCCGTGATCGGACGAATGATAATAAATGCTGATAATGAATGGTGAGGATTCATTCTCTCTCCTACTCCCCTCCAACACGAAATTCTCTCTCTTCCTCCTCTTTCACACGAAATTCTCTCTCTTCCTCCTTTCTCGCTGGTATCTTTCTCTCCATCCTAATTTCTCTAAAGCTCAATTCTCTCATAGTCTATTGCTTCTCTCTCAACGCGTTCCATCAATTGCTCGCAGCTAATTCTATCCCTTCCAATGTTTGTTCACTGCTTCTATGATCTAAAATTTTGGTATGATTTCGTTTGTTTTTTCATGGTTTTGTTCATATTAATTTCGAAGTTCAATTATTACTCATTCTTTGACTTGCGAATCGCTAGATTCAGATCAATTTTAGCTTAATTTTGTTCTAGTTATTTGAAAATTATATGTGTTTTGAATTTTTAGGGCTAATTTCTTGAATTCGGTCACATTTGGATTTTTTTTAGGCAAATAAAGAAATTGTTTCACAAATGGCTGGACAGAAATGAAAGATGATGTCGAAGTTGAACTATTAGTTGCGGTGTTTTTTGTGATTCCTAAAATGTTAGGATTTATATTAGGAATTTGTGTTCATTTATGAATCTGTTGAGTTTGTTAGAGTTTAGTTTATCTGTAATTATGTGTTGATTTTTGTGATTTTGTTGAATTTGCGTGTTTATGAAATCTTATGGTTACATTACTTGGATGTTGTTGCTTTCTCTGATGTAAAACTAGTAATCTTTTCTTGCAATTTTAATTTTCCTAATCTTTCGTTTCATATGATGGTATTGTCTACTTTTTACTTTTGGTATTCTCTTTGTTATTTTTATCTTGTTCATTATGGTGTAGCATATCTATTTTTATTAGTTTCCCAAGTATTGTTATTAGTTGTTGTTTTAGAGCTATTTGTTACCCCCTCTCACTAACATATATTTGGCGAAATTCATACAACCTATTAGCCTAATCGGCAAAACATTGTGTAAGACACAACGATGTAGGTTCGAATCCTACATAGGTTTAACTATAATCAAGGTTAAAATAAGTTACCCTGAATATAGATATATATATATATATATGTTATTTCCCTAGAAACACTACAAGAGGGGGGGTGAATTGTAGGTGTAGAAATAAAAGTAACTTTTTGCGGAAATTAAAACTTAAACGAATAAACAAGCTAGAGGAAACAAGGAATTTTTACGAGGAAAAACTTCTTGGGCCCAACAAGAAGAAACAACCTCGACCACTAGGGATTTTAAACTCAACACTTTCACTAATTAGGCCAAACAACTTTGTTACAACCTAATTCTAACTCGAGCCACACCTTGAGTTCTAAACTCAAGTTCCTGAGCCACTGTTCCCTTAACAGCAGTTCCTCTCAACTTCACTCGAAGTTTTCTCACACATACAAGCTTCACTCAAAGCTTCTCTCTTACAGAACTTCACTCAAAGTTCCCTTACCCTAAAAACCAAAATACAATCGATCGAAATAAGCTTAGTGGAATTAGAGTAAGAAGGCAATGAACAAATGGCTATTAAGAGAGAATGAAGACACTGACACTTAATTAATTAGTTAAACTCACTTAATTACTTAGTCAGACACATTTTGGAACTTATCTAGACTTCTATATTTATAGTGTTAATCATGAAGAATGTGGGATTAAGACTAGAGTACATGTTTAGTCCATTAACCCATGATGTTCCTTCCCCTAAGGAACACGTTTCACACCATGTCCCATGATCCCATGAACTATAAATGAACGTGGATATATTTTAGCCATTACTCCTAAGTAATAGGAGTTCCTTGAGCTTTATCCGAAAATCAGTTTTATAAAAACACTTTTTATCTTTAAAACTGAATTTTTAATCTTTAAGAAAATAATATCTTTTAAACAAATTCTTTCTAAAAACCGGATATTTATTTTCTTAATTTTTCCGAAAAATAAAATCTTTTTCTTAAACAGATTTTCTTTTTAAAACTGATTTTATCATTTGAAATTAGATATAACTAATTTCCTATAATTTAGGCATGACTTACTCAAATATATTTTTAACCGTTATATTGTTGCACGCCTAAGTCTAGTTCCTTTTATTAACTAAGTTCCTTTAACATATTCGTTTAGTGCCACTTAGTTTGTTCCTTACAAAGGAACAAACTCTCATTCTCAAATAAACTACCACTGTTCCTTACCATTCTTTCTTTGTTCCTTTACATTGGAGCTAGAAAATAAAATGCCTAGCTTCTATTCTTCTTGATCCAATGCTTGCTCCAGTATCAACCTAGAAACTTCTTTACTTAGCCTTTGAAATCCTCTCTTGACTTCTTCCTTGACTTCGTATTCTCCCAGTTCCTTTCATTGATACCTTAAACACCACACACTTAAATAACTCATTAGTTCACTACTTAGTTTGTATCTTTGTTTCTTTGTCATTATCAAAACTAGAGTTCAACAATTTCCCCCTTTTTGATGATGACAACAAAGGTACAAACTAAGGAAAATAACAAATAATATAAGTGAATGATAATGACAAAAACATAAAGAAGAAAATGAAAAATAAAACACAATTATGTGAGTAACTGAATTTTGATTTTTCATTTACCTTAACCTATTTTTGATTTTTCATTTACCTTATCCATTTTTTAATTTTTTTCAATTTTCAATTTTTTCAAGTTTATGTACAGTTTGTTCCTTAAATCATTTTTCCCCTTTGTCATCCTCAAAAAGAATAGACTCTGCTTGTATTGATGAATTGATTTAACACCTTAAGACCAATATACAAGCACCATTGGTGGTTAAGTTAGAAAATCAAAGAGTAAACTGGCTCAAACATCAATCACATAATACTAGCCATTCCAAGGAAGAAATTATGCAAGTCATTCGGAAACACAGACATAGTAGTAAAAGTCATTGATTATATAGCACTTGTTCCATAACAAAACAAAGAAAGAAAATAAAAAGGATTAAACAAAAGTTGTGTTCCTTGATTAAGGAAACAAGAACAACAACAAAAAAAAAAAACTAAGAAAGGGAAGGGGAATGGTGTTCCTCTACAACTTCTTCTTCCACCACATCCTTTAATTTCTTCATCACCACCCCATGGTTGAGTCCAACCTGTTCCTTCAACTCCGCCAAGGCACGAGCCATAGAGTCCATCTTCTTTTGATGCGCAACCACTGTAGCACTCAAGCTCTTCATAAGACTTACCATTGTATCAGTTTTAGCATCCAAAGTCCAATGAAGATGATTATAAAATTTGATCATATGTTGAGCAGGAAGACAAACATCATTTACCCAGGTAGCATCATTCGGAGTGTCCTGTTCCTTACCCTTGGAACTTGAGGCAGATGGTGGATTTTGTGGAGGAACTGGAGGGGTTAGAATGGAAGGTTCATCTGTTCCGGGAATAGAAACGGAAGGTGAAGGGTGATAAATGGGAGGAAGGAATGGTGGTCTGGGTGGAATAGTTGTGGAGGTGGAAGCAAAAGGATTTGGGCCTTTTATTTCATCCTTCAACTGCTCAAAACTGGAAGGAGCAGAGAAGGATGAAGGTGAAATGGAGGGCAATTGGGTGAAAGGAACAGAGAGTTTAGGAGGTGGTGGTGGAGTAGGTTCCTTGAGAGTTGAGGGTTCCTGTTCTTCATTATCCGAAAGGACTAAAGGAGAGTCCTTGTTGAAAGGAACATAAACTTGAGCAATCTTTATACGAGTGCTCTTCCTCACTCTCTGAGGAACAGAAGGTTTAGGCTTAATGGCAATGTGTTGGCGCCTCTTAGGTTTCGGTTCCTCCGGTTTAGGAACAGGGTCATCCAAGATAACATCATTATCTTCTTCTAAATCAAGCTTAGGCTGTTTTCTTTTACTTGAGGAACTTGGAGCCATCCTTCCTTGAGTAAGTACTCTTTCTTGGACAGACAAACCAAGTCCATTTAGAGTCTTCTCATTCAAGATGTTCCCTTGTTTGACTCCTAGATTCACTTCGTTCGACCCGTTTCTTGGAAGATGAAGAAACAGTTCCCTTGGAAGGAACAGGGGTGATTTCTTCTTCTTCCCCCTGAGATTGTTCCGGGGTTTCTTCTTCATCGTCTTCCCCAATTAACTTTGTTCTACGCATACTCCTTCTAGGAGATTCTAATTGTTGTTCCTCTATGGGGTTTTCTTGAATTATGTCGGTTTCAAGGGTTTTGGTTGGAGATGAAGTATTTTCCATTTTTGAAGTGTTGGTAGTTTTTGATGTGGGAAAAGGAGAATTTCGTGAAGTTTTTGCCATGATTTGGGAAGGATTTGAGGTTTTTATGGAGTATCAAGAGGTGTGATGAAGGTTTCGGCTATGGTGAAGATGAAGAGTTTAGAGGAACACGGTTTCTTATGATGAATTAAAGGAGGAAGTTTTGCATGTAATAGTAATTATGACACGCGGGAAAAAATAAAGCAAATAAAAATAAAAAAAACGAAAAGATAATAAATAAGAATCAAGATTTAATTAAATCTGATTCCCCTTATTTTGGGATTTTTCGGATTTTTATGAGTTTTAATTTTTGAAAGAAAATAAATGCTAAGGAACTTGTGCTATAGGAACAACTAATGCTACATATCAATGTCCGTCATATCATGCATGTTTCTTAACCTTAGGAACAGTAAGGGGAGTATTATGTGACATTTGTGAGTTGTTTAATTTCTTTGAATTCATGTTTATGTCTTGCAACATTCCAATTTGCAATGATCTTAGGCAATTAAACACAATTATTTTTAGGACACAAAGTCACTCAAATTGATTCAAACATGGGGAGAATAACATAGGAACAATCACTTAATTTTTATCAACCCTAACTCAAGCCTTAATTTTTCATATCTATCCCTTTGCAAAGGCTTAGTTAGAATATCAGCAATCTGATAATCTGTTTGACAAAACTCAAGTTTAATCAAACCTTTTTCAACATTTTCTCTTAAAAAGTGATGTCTGATATGTATATGCTTTACTCTAGAATGATGCACTGGATCTTTTGATATACTTATAGCACTTGTATTGTCACAATAAATAGGAACACATTCATAGTTTATTCCATAGTCATTAAGTTGTTGTTTTATCCAAAGCATTTTAGAGCAACATGCAGCAGCTGCTACATATTCTGCTTCAGCAGTGGATAAAGCAACTGGGTTTTGTTTCTTGGTACTCCACGAAACTAAACTATGACCAAGGAATTGTGCCATACCTGAGGTGCTTTTCCTATTTACAAGATCTCCAGCATAATCTGCATCTGCATATCCTTTTAGTTCGAATGTATCACTTCTTGGATAGTAGAGTCCAAGATCATTTGTTCCTTTAAGATATCTAAGAATTCTCTTCACAGCAGTGAGGTGAGACTCCTTTGGATTTGCTTGAAATCTAGCACACAAACCAACACTGAAAGCTATGTCTGGACGACTAGCAGTTAGATGCAAAAGTGAACCAATCATTCCTCTATATTTTGTTTGATCAACACTTGTTCCTATTTAATAACAATGGTGTCTAAGCCTCTTAATGAGCGAGGAGTGGAAAATTGCATGGCCATGCGGAATATGGTTTAAAGAGTTAATCCTTATCTGAGCAGTTCGAACTCAACGATCAAGGAACATAAATTTGAGAATAACATTGTGTTATCAAATTTGACATTAAGTGACTTAAGGAATTTGACATTGCGCTCTTGTCTTCGGACAAGTGGGAGATTGAAGGAATATATCCTAAGACATTCCGACAATTACTAAATATAAATAGGAATAATATTATGAAGATAATAAAGTTAATTATTCTTGTAATCGTATTTTCTTGCTAGAGTATAAATATGATTAATATGACAATATTGATTGAGCCTATAACAAAAACAGATTAATCCTATGAGGTCACACATTATAGCACAAGTTGTCGGTCCAAAGGAGAAGAGGAGGAGAAATCTCTATAAATACTGGCGTTTATTGTTTAATTGGGACATAGAAAAATTACAATATCTTGTTCTCTCAGTTTCTTTGCTCCTCTAATATTCTTGGCAATATTCAAAAACATTCTCAATCTGTTTTTCTGCCAACACCGAAAACGCATAAACCGTGTATCCCTGGAGGTTGATTGCTAAGAATTCGCGTGTTGTTACAGGGCAAATTCAAGTTTAGAACAGTAATTTTCTCACACCACGATTATTAGATAAGTTAATTATAGTTGTTAACCATTTTCGTTCCTACAATGTCTAACATGAATTACGAAACTAGGATAATAATTGATACACTAGATCCGTTATGATTTTGAAATACGTATAATAATGATAAAGATAAAAAACAAATTTACAATCCTAATCCATTTAAAAGAGACTATATACTGCTCCAATATATGCCGAGCTAATCTTGGATCCAATACTAGTTAATCTCAAAACAGTAAAGTGGAATTCAGACCAAAAATAACACATGTCACCCTTTGCGTAATTAAGAAAATTTGTTGGCTAAATCATTTGTAAGATATCTTTAACACTATTAACTAGCTCCTGGTGCAATTGGATGATCGATAGCCACAGGCAACTCATAACGGCAAAGAGGGCAAGAATTACTTTTACGAAGCCATTTAACAATACACCCCTCATGAAACACATGCTTACAAGGCAACCTTACACTCATCGTCATACTTCCCTCTTCAAGACAAATAGCACAAGTAGTAGAATCAACCTCTTGATCTCCTCCAGCAGCCAACCTCTCCAACTCCTCGATAGCCGCCTCGGTAGCCGGAGTAGGCTTCACCGCCAAATCCGACTCGCTCTCGAGCCAAGCCCTTATATCTTCCACATTATTATAACAACACTCACACTGATATAAGATTCAATTACGTTGAAAAGATAATCATTAGTAGTCTCATTACTATTATTATTAGGATCAAGGTCATACTGATCAAATCGATGGAACAAACTCTCAACATGGCGTCCAAGAGCGTCAACTATAAGATCAATCTGCACCTGAGCTCCATTAGATGAGAAAATAGTCTACGAGTTCAGAGCGGCAAGAAAGGCAAAACGGGTTAAAGAGGAAGGATACACTTTGGGACGGACATGGACGATATGGTGTGGTGGCTAATTCTTGACCGTACAAATCATTGATGATCAGACGTTCATTCACTTGGTGGATGATTTTCACCTCAAGATTGTGGGGAGGAGGGGGTGAAGAGTGGTGTATGTTGCTGTTATGATAGTAGTGAGAGCACGGAATCAGTACCCTAGCCATCTGCGACTATATATATATATTACAGTATGAGAGAACAAACTTAGTATTCTGACGTAGCACTGCTGTATTGTTGTAGGAAATTATACTTGTAATGTGGAGATATAGATGAACATATATGATTTTGAGGGTGGAGAGGGGTTTATATAGGGGATGTTGCGTGAGTTTTTCGGTTTTAGTTGTGTTTCCAGATTCAAGTAGGTTTCTGAAAACGGGGATAATAAATTTCCTAGAATTTACATAAAAAAATATATTCCCGAAACTATATAATTGCTAGAAGTATATTATAGTGTACATTTATTAGGATATGTTCTATTTATCCTTTTTTTATATACTAATAACGTTGCTTGTATATAATATTTATAATGAATAATTTTATTATAAAATTTTAAATAAGGCTTAAGTATTATTTACTAGTGGCTTAGTAGGATATTATATTTAATTACGTTTTAATTAGTCGCGACATGTGGCCACCTCGTTAGACGCCATTTGTCGCAATTATTAACTGACGTGTTAGTTTTTTAAAAAATAAGTAGAGTTACAAAGTAATAAAAATACATGTGTGGAGTTTAAGATAAGAAGAAATAGAGTTGCATTCACAATGAAAAACTTAGGTATAGTAAATTGATTATAAATATATAGTTCGAAAAATTATAATTTTGCCATTGGAAGTAACTACTTTAAAATAAGATCCATTTATACTATATTTAGAATTTTGTATTAAAGTAACGTACAAAAATAAATTAATATTGATTATGCTAATGTATTAAAGTAACAAATTGCTATTAGAATTAGAAATTCAATTAGAGTTAGGGCTTTTCTACAAAACCTATTTAGGTTACAATTAGAATATTCAAAGTTATTACATTATAACTTTTGATGTTTTATGTCCTACAAAAATATGTTCAAATAGGGTATGTGAAAATTTCAAAAGTCTACCATCTTCTCCATGAAGAAAACGGATATATATATCCCCGAAACTATATAATTGCTAGAAGTATATTATAGTGTACATTTATTAGGATATGTTCTATTTATCCTTTTTTTTCTATACTAATAACATTGCTTGTCTATAATTATTTATAATGAATAATTTTATTATAAAATTTTAAATAAGGCTTAAGTATTATTTAATTACTAGTGGCTTAGTGGGATATTATATTTAATTACGTCACATACAAAGAGGTGCTACGTAAAAATATGAGATGGAGCAACACGTAGCCAACTACAATGTTTGGACAAACGTTTTAATAACCTATATAGATATAGAGGATATCGTAAGAACATCGTTTTATGTCCCTCCCGACCATATAAGAACTTAAAATTTCCCTAAAGTTGACTGACTAAAGAATATATACTTTACTAGCTTTTAACCCGTGCAAAAATGCACGAGAGACCATATTTGTATGTGATATTATAAATTATTTATCAGACAAAAAGAGACATGTTATTAATATTTTTGTTTAATGAGATTGATTGAAATCAAACTGAATTGACAACACATTATGATAAATAAAAAATTACACTATCTAAATTGATACATAAAAAATTGGGTCAATTACAACTCATACACGATTCAAACATTTTGAGAAACTTCCTCATTAACCACATTGGTTGAAACAGATGAGTTGCCACAATCTTTATCACATATTAAGATTTTCATACCTTTTTGCTTGTAACTCTTGAAATAGTAACATATAATTGTCCGTGGTTAAATACATAACTCAGCTTAAAAAAATGGGTAACTTTATTCCATAAATGGGTCAATTGACTTATACAAAGCTGGCTTGTTTAACATTAAAAGTGACTCATTCTGAATTAAAAAGTAACCCATCTGGACTTGAAAGTGACTTGTTTTGACCAAAAGTGAAATAATCTGATATAAACTTATTATATTCCTAATACACATAATAGTAATTGAATATAAAACCTACTAACCCTAACACTCTAATCATCCACCACTTCATTATACACCCTTGTTCCTCGGTCCTCTCCCTCTTCCTTCATTCTCTATCCTTCCCTTCGAAATTGCCAGAATTCAATTTTTTCGTACCGAAATTGCCAAATATTACAACCTTAAATTTGTTGATCTATTTTATGACAAATGATATTTCGATTTTTTGCACCTAAAAAAATACTTTATTTTTATCAATTCTATTTCAGCTTGTTTGATATTTGAGATTAGATATTATTTATATCATTTACATACATGTTGTGATGGTTACTTGTGTTCAATCGGATCGAAAAGTTGATTAATGTTTTACCTCAAATTTTAGTTTTTTTTATTACTTTACAATATGTTCCTTGAAATCTTCTATAAATAATTAAATATTTAGTAAGATATGACCTAAAAGTCGTGACATTGTAATTTATCCTATGTACTAAATATAAATTAACAAAAATTAAAGTGAAAAATATATTTTTCAATTCAATTTATTAAAAAAAGAAGTTTGACTTATTACATACATAAACAATATATTTCATTATTTATATCTTACATTGGCTGCTCCTTACAAAAGTGAGATCAAGAATTCGAGCATCAACTCAGTGATTTTCATATTTGTAGAACATGTAATTTGCTTAAGGAAACAAAAACTTCATAATCTATATTAAATAAATGAATAGAGCAACATGAGCAACTTAGAAGTTATAGGTTTTTGTTATTATGTTCCAATGAACTTGTTCTCGTGAATTTTATAAGTTGTGGTACCTATGTTCGATTTTGATATATTAACTTAGTGTTAAACTATAAATTAAAATTGTAAAAACAGACCACGGTGTGAAAAGTCTATGGATATTATGCCAATGGTGCATGGTGTCATCAATATAACTCATGTATATATGTTATTTAGTTAGCAAGTGTATTTTCCTAGAGAAAAATTAATTGAGAAATTATGGCTGCACCCACGCATTACAACCGGCCCCAGTAAACCCACTTGCAACAATGCACGGGAGGATTTATATAGATATAATTTGGACTCGTGCATAATGCATGAGAATTCTTTTATTAATTAAGTAGTTGTTTTTGTTTCAAGTTTATTGAATCAATAATTATTATTAGAATTAGTGCCTTTAAGATGGAAATAATGTAAAATTTAAAATTATATTTCATGATATATAAAAATCTATCCTTTGTTACAACATTTTTAAACTTTAAAAATCTTGTAATCGCAATATATACATATATAAATACATAGATGAAACAAAATACACAATAAAATTCGCGAGAATATTTTGTTTTGTAAATTTAGGATTTTAGGATGTTTCTCCTAAAATCATGGTTTGATATTAGCTCGTGATTTAAAGTTTTAATAATCATATCGTGTAATGAAAAAAACTATTTTA
Organism: Beta vulgaris subsp. vulgaris; assembly: GCF_026745355.1. Classification (NCBI taxonomy): domain Eukaryota; kingdom Viridiplantae; phylum Streptophyta; class Magnoliopsida; order Caryophyllales; family Amaranthaceae; genus Beta; species Beta vulgaris. The sequence continues at coordinate 18,465,441 of NC_079202.1, forward strand.
AAACCGGCTTATGACTCGTGCGTTCACTGACTGATGTAGCTAATGTCATCATAAAATACACGGGAGATTTTTTGTTGATTAGATACTGAAAAATAATGATGACTATTTTATTTATACAAATTCTTTAGTAACACAGATATACAAATATACAATAAATTAATGTGGGACAGGGGTAACTTTTTGCCTTAAATACGTCAATCTTATTAATCTAGAAGTGACCCATTTAAAATTAAAAGTTACACTTTTTTTTAAAGGTACCTCTTTTAACTTGTGAAATTACCCATTTGATTTTTTTTTCTTAATTATATTTTTGAAGATTATTTGTAGAATAAAATTATTTTCCCCTTTTCTAGATTCTTATTTATTCTTTGATCTTTGATTATCTTACTATTAGATATATCCATTAAAAGGTTCCTACACTTCAAAATCACTATTTTGTTTGTGATGGTAATTGACAATTACAATTATTTATAATAATATGGTTGTTGTATAATAATTACATAAGGTAATTCATTTTACACGAATTTTTTCAATCTTGGTCATCCATAGCCCGACTGTATAATAATATGGTTGTTTTTGTCATTCCATTTAATTTCAATTATATAAACCAAACTCCTATTTTAAAAAACTCTATCAATGTCGCTTGTTTCCTCTTAATCCAGTGCAAATATAAGTGAGACTGTGAGAGTGTGATAAGAGGTTTTTAGTGTGTCGTTCAGGCACTAAGAACCGCTTTCCAAACAATATTTATAATCCTAACAAGCAACTACTAAGGGAATAGTAAGGGCAAGTCAAGGGTCGATCCACAGGGAAAATGGGATTGATTAGAGTCTACCTAGTCTAGACTACCTAATTGAAATGTATTTGGGGGTTTGAAAGATGTTTGGTAACAATTAGGACTATCTAACAACTAGAACAATCAAATATCACGAGTTCGAATATCAAATAAAAGACACTAGAGTTAAGGTTACTAGTATGAATAAGAACGGATGATGATTGTTAATGCGATTGCGAAGCAACAAAGACGATTATGCAAGGTTTAGTTTCCCTCTAAATTACTTGAGTCCTCTCTCGAATGGTCCTCAAGAGTAATCACTCAATCAATCAACTAAATCCTCTCTCGAATGGTCTTTAGTTAATTGTTTAAGAGATTCAATAAGTTTGGAAAACCCCTAATGAAGGATCCTCTTAATTTCCATCCAATATCTTGGTATAGAAATTAAGTTGATTCTTGGGGATGATAAAAGAGTTCAAAATCCGATTTAAGAACATTTGAAATCAAAATACCAAAGTATAAATGTGATCAATATCTATCCTAAGGTCTCAAAACACCAAGATCAATGCATAAACTTCTCCATACATCACAATCACATCAACATCATATTAAAACCCTAATTCATACTTTCACCCTAACCTAGATATGAAACTACTCACTAATCATGGAGTTTAAGCAATTAAACATAAAATCTATGACTAATCTAAGGTTAAACATGATTAAAAATATTAAACTAATAGAAATCCAATTATTAAACTAAGAGAATGAAGATCTTAAATAATATAAGAACATAAACAAACACCAAGAGAATGAAATAAAAACTGAAACTTTAATTGAATTGAATGAAAAGTACCTTGAATGTAAATCGAATCACAAACTATGATCTTAATCTCAATTCAATGAAAACTCAAGTTTTTCTCTCTAATACAAAACCCTAAAATATTTGTGAAAACTAGAATAAAGCGTAAGTCTCAAACTCTCGAAAAGAGGGTTTAATGATCGATTTTTTTTGTCCGGATCGGAGGTGCGGGCGCACAAAAGGAGGTGCGGGCGCACCTTGCTCAGGTGCGGGCGCACCTGAGTCTTCTGCCTCAAGGTGGAAATCTCTTCGTCAAATGGTGCGGGCGCACCAGATGAAGGTGCGGGCGCACCACATGTAAGGTGCGGCGCGGGGGCCACCTAAGTCTCTGCCTCAGCCTGAATTACTCGTAGAATGTGCGGGCGCACCACGTTTGGTGCGGGCGCACCAGACGTAGGTGGGGCGCACCTTATGCTTTGTGCGGGCGCACCAATGTGTCTGTTTTGTGCTCCAGAATTGGTCGATGGTGCGGGCGCACCAGTGCTTGTGCGGGCGCACCATCGTGTCGGGGCATACCAAGCGCACCTCAGGCTACCTTCAGCCTCTAGCTCGTTCCCTTGTGCCATGTCTCGCATTTCTCGGCCCCGAAGGGCAATACCTGCAATAGAAACACGAACAAACATGGTGAAAGCATATGTGCTAGAAATTCGATCAAATAGATCGAAAATCTAGCAAAATGTCACTATGACAAGTATGATCAAGTGAATGAAATAGAAGGGAAAAGTGAGGAGAAAGAAGGAAGAAAAGGAGGAAAAGGGAGCTAAAACAAGCCAAAAGAAGTCATAAAGTGCGTTAGAAAGCACTTATCAAATCCCCCAAGCTTAGCGTTTTGCTTGTCCTCAAGTAAACCAAGAATGAGTGAAGGAAAGAAAAAGAAAAGGAGAATAAAAAGAAAGGGAAACATGCAACAAACTAACCTATATGCTCTAAATGCAAGGTTACAACATGACATGCAAGCTAAATGAGTTCATATCAAGATTTAGGAGACCAACCAAACACAAGAGGGAAGATGATTAGGAAGCACAAGAGTGACTCTAAGGTCTCAATCCACCGATCAACCGAGTCTTTTTGAAAGAAAGCTTTCCAAGAATGATTTCTCACTCTTCTCCACTTCCAAGACCCAAGTTTGACTCTCCCTAGGGATGCTCAACCATAATTGCTCGCCTCTACCATGTTTTGATGACCCTCATCATGACTTGCACAAAATCTCACCCGCCACTACTAAATAGATCAAGTCCAATCTAGAAGTCAAAAGGGACTTTGTTAAGGTTGTAACGGGGCTAGGTTAGGGGTGTGGATATATTCTAGGAATGTGGTGCAAAAAGGGTAAGTGGAGTACAAACTAGGGGTAAATACTCCCCCAAGCTAGTCCTAACACTATTCTCAATTAAAGAACTCTCACACATACCTTGAATTTCACTTGTTTCTTTTTCACTTTGTGAACTTTTTCATTTTTCTCATCAATTTGATCTTTTTTTTTTTCACTTTCAATAAAAAACCAAATCAAACAATAAGATCGTTATTTCTTTTATTTCTTTTGTCTTTCTTTTTCACAAAATTTTCAACTTTTGCTATCATACAAGCACATTAACTCTCTTTCAACCAAGACTTAATATCAAAACCACTTAACTCAACAAAAACTACACATGTACTCCACTTTGGGGAAAGTTTGGCCATGACTCATTATGTGGGTTAAGCAAAAATAGGATAGAAAGGCTCAGATGGGTTGAGAAGCGAATATTATGCAGGTATTCAAGCTTTTGGCTTTGTAGCTCCTATTACTAGAAAGAAACGCCCTAAATCATTCTCCTAGAGGCTCGTCTTATGTAATCTTGGGGAGCTAAAATGCAAGTCACAAGTTAGGCGATCAATGGTGAGGGTTGTGAGTGAGTCTTACGAGGTTCTTGGCCCTCCTTCGGGATTCATCGCACAAGGGGCAAGGCAATCCATTCATCCAACTCGCCTAATTTCAAAGAGACTCTACCAAAAGTTATCGGTTTCAAGAGACGCCTAAAGTCACAACAGGGCTTCCAAAATCATCAAGTCTAATATAAGGAAGGTCTTCCAATCAAGTCATGAACTCTTTAGCCACAAATCATGCATGCAACCAAGCTATCCTAAATGCAGAAAAAACAAAAAAAAGAAGAAAAAGAATAAAAGAGGAAAATGTTTTGTTTTTTTTTATTTTTTTTTTTTTTTTATTATAAAAATATCAAAGCAAAAGAAAAGACAAAAAAACTACCAAAGCAAGCTGTACAGGTGAAGAGAAGTCAGCAGGGGTGGGGGATGTCAATACCACAGACAAACAATCACCAATAACAACGAAAACCAATGAGACCCAACTTCTAACCATCTATGACCCCAAACTCCCAAGATATAGACATACAAGCAAGTCCCCCAAGCTTAAGCAAAACTCCGCGCTCGGAGTTGCAAAAGGAGGGAGAGGGAGGGGGGTTAGAAAAGCTCCTAATAGTTCCCACCATCCCCCATCGGGAGGGGGGTAAGGAGGGAAATACCCACCAGAGACCCATCAGATAGTAGGATGGGTAGTGGGGTAAGGACGGAATGAAGGCTCCTCAAACGGCCCTTCTCGAGGGTCGAAAGAAGGAGGATAGTGGGGATGGTTAGGGAAGGGAGGCTCATGTCCGGAGTGGACATTGGCGAGGTGAGTGCGCCAAGCCACCTAGACACATGGTCAGGTCGGTGCGGATACCGGCAAGAGTAGCCGTAACCGCACGATGATTGGCCTCCTGAGAGGCTTGCATCTGGGCTATGGCTTCCATGACAGAGCCCATGTCGAGGATTGAGAGGAGGAAGCTTTGGCCACCTCACTCTCAGGAATGCGGTGGTCGGGCCTCGGACCTCTCGGAACGCGGGGATCGATCTCCTAGGATGGGCTCAGGGATAGCCCGTGGGATGTCATGGGCAGGGGGAACCCGCCAACGGTTTTCAACGTTAGCTGGGAGGTCCCAACGAAGTCGGGCCCTATATAACAGTAAGGTCGCCCCCCACAAGCCAGATGCAGTTTTCCTTTTATAATTGCGCAGAAATTTCATCTGCTGCAGGCTGGCACCATCCAATCTGTTGGACTGACCAACAGTAGGCAGCTGGCTTCCAAGCGAGCCAGGTCATCGGTCAAGTCAAGGTAGGATGCTCGGGTGACCATGCCACCACAAAGGATCTCCCCAGTCACCGTTGTGCCCCCCCGAATTTCCTGCAGTCGGTTGAGGAGGAGAGCAGCAAAGTTAATGCGGGCTCTATGGTGGGCCCCGTCAGTGGCCAACCAGAGAACCACAGCTCGTCCTTCCGCAACTGCCCGACTTCCTGTTTAGGAAAGATGGTGTAAACCAACATCCTATGGAAGTATCGGAGAGCAAGGTGGATGATCTCCGACGCTTTGGACGAGTTCGTTCGAAACGAAGTCGTACCTTGGTGATCTTTGCCCACCACTCTTGCTCATTGTATCCCTGCCAGATGATGCCCAAAGGGGCATCGCAGGGGCTCGAGGTCCATCCCAAACGCCTCACAGAATTCGTCAAAAGACAGTGCTCTAGCTTGATTAAACATGCGAAATTGAATAGTTAGAGCACCTGTCACATTACTTACGTTCAACGTACTCAAGAATTCGAGAGTGAGTTGATCGTAAGTAGGTTCATGAATATCAAGGAAGTCCGATAACCCGACATTATCTGCCATCTCCCTTATCATCGACTCGATGTTAAGGTAGTTGCAGGTAGTGGGTCATAGAACTTTGTGGGACGAAACGTGCGCTCAGAAAGTTGTTGGAAAATTTGTTTATGAGCGGCGTTGGGAAACTTTAGAGCAAAAGGGGAGGGGGATGCGAGCTAGACGAAGGTCCTTGTGAAGAGACCCGTCTTTGCTCGCTTAGACCTGGATGAGCCTTCACCACCACTTCTTCCCATGGTGAAAAAGAATTTTTGTTTGGCAAAAAGGGAAGGAGAAGTGATGATCTGCTGCAAAGACACAACCACAAAGCGGACTCTCTACACAAAGAAACACGCAAAAAGAAAAAACGAAACCACACAAAAAGAAAAATCAAACCACACAAAGGAAAACACACAAAAAAAGAAAAATCAAAAACTAACCTAAGATCTACCAGCTAGCCATCCACAATTAGTAGCAACAAGTTGCTAGCAATCAAGAGTTTCACCACTCAAAGAGACTTTCAAGCCAATTTCACCAAACCAACCACAATTATGCACAAAAAGCAACAACACCTCACAATTTTTGCAATGTAGTTCTAAAAAAATTAGAATATTATGAATTTATCACAAACCACAAAAATTGCATATGTTCACCACATCACCAAACACAAATATGACCAAAGTTCATGAACAATCAAAAGAAATTAGGAAAACAACCATGCAATCTAAAAGAAAACACACTAAAAGTCCAATTTAGTAGATTATTGATGAAAAAGCAAAGATTGAAGGGAGTTACCAACATGGAGATGAAAATCCCCAATTTTGAAACCCTAGAAATCAAATCCTTGCAAAACCCCCAACTTTTGTGCTTTGAATGTTGTAGAGAAGATGGTGATGAAGATGCCGGTGGTAAAACTCGTCGGAAGTGGCCGGAAAAGTGGCGTGGTGGCCGGATCTAGAGAGGAGCAAGAGAGAGAAAATGAGTGAGTGTGAGGTTTTTCGAAAATATGAGGAGAAGAGGAGAATGAGGGCCGAAAAATTTGATAAAGCGTGCCTTATTTTCCGCCCAGCTGGTTTGGTGCGGGCGCACCTCTCTCTGGTGCGGGCGCACCAACCGAAATTTTTTTTCAAAAAGACGTATGGTGCGGGCGCACCAATAGGAGGTGCGGGTGCACCAAACTCTTCTGTTTTTTCTCAAAAATATTCGTAGATTTGGTGCGGGCGCACCACGTCGAGGTGCGGGCGCACCAAAGTCGTCTGTTTTTTACAAAATCAGTCGACAGAATTGGTGCGGGCGCACCTTGTGTGGGTGCGGGCGCACCTGTTTTTTTTTTTTCAAAAGTTTTTTATCAGGTGCGGGCGCACATGGACAAGGTGCGGGAGCACCAAAGTCTTCTGTTTTTTTAGAAAATCATTTTCAAAATCTGGTGCGGGCGCACCAAAATTTTTTTCCGAAAATTTTCCTCATGTGCGGGCGCACATGGAACAGGTGCGAGCGCACATGGAACAGGTGCGAGCGCACATGGAACAGGTGCGAGCGCACATGGAACAGGTGGCGGAGCACCTAACTCGTCTGATTTGTACATATTTCTTCTCCAAAACACTCAATTCACTCAACTTCTCATAAAAATTCAGATGTTCCAATGTACCTTTCATGGCTAACTGATAAATCAAAAGCTTAACTAACAAACAAAGGAAAAATAAAAGAAAGGAAGAAGAAAAACGGGTTGCCTCCCATGTAGCGCTTGTTTTAAGTCATTAGCTTCACTAAAAAGGATACATCCATCATGAGAGTCGCTCAGGTGAGCGAAGAATCAAGCAACCAATGGAGCCAACAGCATGCGAATCATGGTAGAGCTTTAATCTTTGACCACCTAGAATGGACCGTTCTCACCCATAACCTCATAAGCCCCATAGGGAGTAGTCTTCAACACAGAGAAGGGACCCGACCACTTGGACTTTAACTTTCCGGGGAAAAGCTTTAGTCTTGAGTTGAACAACAAGACCTTGTCCCCAACCCGGAAATCTCGTTGTTAAATCCGGTTGTCGTGCCATTTCTTCGTTTTCTCTTTGTACAGTCTAGAACTCTCATAAGCGTCAAAATGAAGTTCCTCCAGTTCTACTAGCCTTTCTTTTCGAGCTTCTACCGCCAAGTGTAGATCCATGTTGAGCTCCTTAACTGCCCACCAAGCCTTGTGCTCAAGCTCAACCGGCAAATGACATGCCTTGCCATACACAAGGCGATAGGGGGTGGTGCCTATGGGCGTCTTGAAAGCCGTGCGAAGAGCCCAAAGAGCGTCATCAAGCTTCAAAGACCAATCCTTTCGTGTCCTATTGACCACTCTCCCAAGGACATTCTTAACCTCTCGATTCGAAACCTCAACTTGGCCTTGTGTTTGGGGGTGATAAGGAAGACCTACTTTGTGATTCACCCGTATTTCTTCAATAGTGCTTCTAATTGCTTTTTGGCGAAGTGTGAACCGCCATCACTGATCAATACACGGGGCACCCCAAATCCAGGGAAGATGATCTTCTTCAAAAGCTTGGTGACTACCTTATGGTCATTGGTGGGAGAGGCAATGGCTTCCACCCATTTGGTCACGTAGTCTACCGCAACAAGAATATATACATTCCCACAGGAAGGAACGAATGGGCCCATAAAGTCGACCCCCCAGACATCAAACGGCTCAACCTCAAGAATGTTCTGTTGAGGCAATGTTGGCCAGAACATACCACATTGGAGCACCTTAGCAATAGTTTTGCTTGCTCCACCGTGTCCTCCACATGCCAAAGTATGGCAATGATGCAAAACCGAGGCCATCTCATGATTAGGAACACACCTCATAAACACGCCATCAGCACACTTCTTAAAAAGGAGCGGGTCATCCCAGTAGAACCTCGAAACTTCTTTAAAGAACCGCTTCCTTTGTTGGGAAGTAAAACCATGAGGTTCAATCCCACAAGCCAAATAATTTGCAAAATCAGCGAACCATGGAACCTCATTGTTCAGAATGGCGAACAAGGCTTCTTCTCTCAAATCGTCCTCGATAGGAATCTCCTCCAGATTGTCAAAAGGGAGGCGAGAAAGATGGTCAGCTACCACATTCTCCGTCCCCTTCTCTTTCATCTCAAAATCAAACTCCTGAAGAAGCAACACCCACCTAATGAGCCTAGGCTTGGCATCCTTCTTACTCATCAAATACCGGACCGCAGAATGATCCGTATACACACCGCCTTATTACATGTCAAGTAGGAACGGAACTTGTCAAAAGCAAATACCACGGCCAACATTTCCTTTTCCGTAGTTGCATAGTTCCGTTGAGCATCATCCAGAGTCCTACTTGCATAGGCTATCACATGTAGCCTCCTTCCTTGCGTTGCCCAAGAACAACTCCCACTGAAAAGTCACTAGCATCGCACATTAGTTCAAAAGGCAAGCTCCAATCCGGAGCTTGCACAATGGGGGCTAGGGGTGAAAGTTATTCGGATAAAATCCAAAATCCAATCCAATCCAATCCAAATTAGTAATTCGGATCGGATTCGAACTGTGTTCGGATTGGATTCGGATTGAGAATTTTTGAAAAATTGGATTTTCGGATCGGATTGGATTGAGGGTAATTGGATCCAAAAATCCAAATAACCAAATAATAATATGCCTTGTATTATGTATCTAGATTGGGCTTAAGTGCTTAACTGATTTTTTATTATAAAAAAACCTATTCCATTGTCCAATACACGTAGAGCTTCAATCCTTCCCCTAAAGCACTAACTGCACTTAATTCCTCATTTCCTAAATCTACTAGGCTGTTGTTGTGCTTAATCTATTTCATCGAAAAATTAAAGTTTTAAAAAAATGGATTTTCGGATCGGATCCAATCTAGAGTATGAAATTTCGGATTGGATTGGATCGGATTCAAACCCTAATTGGTTTGGATTCGGATTGAAAATTTTAAATCCAAATTTTATTCGGATCGGATTGGATTAGGCCCTAATCCAAACCGCATACCGAACTTTCACCCCTAATGGGGGCAGAAGTAAAGGCTTTCTTAAGAGTTTCAAAAGCCTTAGTACAAGACTCATCAAACTCAAAATCAACATCTTTTTGAAGTAGATTCGTCAATGGTTTGGCTATTTGAGAGAAATCCTTGATGAAACGCCGGTAAAAACCAGCATGTCCAAGGAAAGCACGAACTCCCGTCACCGAGTTCGGTGGCGGAAGCTTCTCAATAACCGAAACCTTTGCCGGATCTACCTCAATACCCTTTTTCGACACTTTATGCCCAAGTACAATGCCTTCCTCGACCATAAAGTGACACTTCTCCCAATTCAGTACAAGGTTCGTCTCTTGACACCTTTTTAACACACATTCAAGATTAACCAGACATGTGTCAAAAGACGAACCACACACACTAAAGTCGTCCATGAACACTTCAATGGAATCTTCTAGCATGTCAGAGAAGATTGCTGTCATACACCTTTGAAAAGTGGATGGGGCATTACACAAACCAAAGGGCATCCTTCGATATGCAAATGTCCCATACGGACAAGTAAAGGTGGTTTTCTCTTGGTCATCCGGATGAATGGGGATTTGAAAGAATCCGGAATAACCATCGAGAAAACAGAAGTGTGAATGACGAGCAAGCCTCTCCAACATTTGGTCAATGAAGGGAAGGGGGAAATGATCTTTTCGGGTGGATTTGTTCAGTTTTCTGTAATCAATACAGACTCTCCACCCAGTGACAGTCCTAGTTGAGATTGTTTCTCCTTTCTCATTCTCAACTATAGTCATGCCCCTTTTTTTGGAACCACGTGAATCGGGCTCACCCACTTGCTATCTGAGATAGCATAGATGATTCCCGCGTCACGTAGTTTCAAGATCTCCTTTTTCACAACCTCTTTGAGGTTGGGATTGAGCCTTCTCTGATGCTCGATGGAGGAGGCATTACTATCGATGAGATGGATACGATGCATAGCAAGAGAAGGGCTTATCCCCTTAAGGTCATCAATCGAATACCCAATGACATCTTTATATTTTTGCAAAATTCCAATCAGTTTGATATAGAAATGTCATCAAGACTCGAATTGACAATAACAGGATAAGTACATGCATCATCAAGAAAAACATATCTAAGAGAGGAGGGAAGGGGTTTGAACTCTACCTTGGGAGGAGGCTTAGAACACTCCTCTTTATCCGTGGATGATGTAGCTAGAACCTCAAACGCCTCATCTTGCGTTTCCTCTTCCATGTCCAAGCTAAGGGTGTCGGTAAGTGTAGCATACAACTCGTCCCCAGAATTATCCACACTCATGGCGTCCTCTACCTCATCTTCTACTAGGCTTACCCGGCAAATTCTTCTCCATCATAGGTCTCTTCAATGTCTTAGAGAACTCAAACACCACCCGCTCATTAGCTACCTCAACCGTGATTGTGTCGTTTTTGCAGTTTATCACGGCACCCAAGTCTTTAGAGCTTCTCTTCCCAGAATAAGAGGAGTCTCAGGATCTTCCTCCATATCCATCACCACAAAGTCGCATGGTACAAACACATGCCCAACTTGAATCGGTATATCCTCCAACTCACCACAAGGGACTCTCACAGTGCGGTCCGCCAATTGAATCGTTTTGCGCGTAGGATGAAGAGGAAATTTCAGGTGCTTTGCAATAGAAAGGGGCATCAAATTGACACTGCTCCCAGATCGGCCAGTGCACCCTTAGGCTCTAAGTCACCTATCTTCACCGGCAAGGTGAAACTCCCGGGATCTCTTTGCTTCTTGGGCATAGTTCGTTGCACAAGAGCACTCACTTGGTAAGGTAGGGAGATAAGCTCATCTTCAAGTTTTCGCTTATTGGAGAGGATCTCTTTCAAGAACTTAGCATAAGCTGGCATTTGAGACATAGCCTCAAGGAATGGGATGTTGATTTGCAGGCTCTTCATCACATTAGAAATTTAGTGAACTTGTCACTCAACTTTCTCTCTACCAACCTATGAGGATAGGGAACCGGAGGCACATATGGTTTGGTTGGTGGAGGTGATGGCAATGGTTTTTGTCACCAACTTGAACATGTGACTCATCTTTCTCCTCAACTTCCTCTTTCTCAGTTTCCTCAGCTCCATCCTCCTTCTCAACAACCTCAGCTTTCCATCCTCTCTAACTCCCCATTCGGCATCTTAGGACCCGCATAACTTGTTCCCGACCTCAAATGAATGGCTTTGGCTTGATGGAGGTTAGGGTTAGGGATGGGTTGGCCGGAAGTTGATTTGTGGGGGTGAGGGATTCTTCTCAGCTACTTGGGCAATTTGGGTTTCAAGCATTTTGTTGTGGGCTTGTAGCTCTTGAAACCTTTGCTCATGGTTTTGGAGAATTTGGTTCATGGATTGGAGTTGTTGGAGAATTTGGAGAGAGGTTGGATCGGAAGATGGTGTAGGTTCGGGATTTTGTTTGGGAATGGAAGATTGGAGGGAGGTTTTGGGTTGTTGGTCCTTTGATGTGGAGCTTGGATGTGTTGGACCCTTGTGAGGAGGAACCACCTTGGTTATAGTTTTGGTTTTGGTTATACCCTTGCGCAAACCCTTGGTTGTGAGCTTGGTTGTACCCTTGTTGAGGTTGATTCCATCCTTGTTGAGGTTGGTTGAATCCTTGGGTGTAGTTTTGTTGAGGTTGTCTCCAACCTCCTTGTTGATTGTTCCTATACCCTTGGTTTCCTTGATATCCATCTCCTCTTGAATTATTGCCGCCACATGCTCCGAATGGGTACCTCCACAATAAGAAGTATCATGGTTAGTACCACCACAAATATCACAAGAAAAAGAGTTTACCTGTGAAGGAGTAGACGATGCAAGATTGATCTTGGAGAGCTTCTTGTCGAGTTGGTCCATCTTGGCTTGAATTTGATCCATGGGGTCAATTTCAAACTTTCCGCTCTTCTTAGGTTGAGCACCTCTTCGTCTTCCACCCCATGAGTAGTTCTTGATCACTTCCTCAATTGTGGACTCAAGTTGTTCTTGCGGGATCTTAGATAGTTGACCTCCCGCTCCAGCATCAAGTTGGCCCGTGAAATCGGATCAAGACCATCATAGAAAATCGCATGAGTAGATTCTTGTTGAACTCATGGTGTGGGCATGAACGGATCATCTCCTTGAACCGCTCCCAAGCTTCGGCAAGTGTCTCATCGTTCTCTTGCTCAAATGAGGAGATCTTCCTCCTTATGTCCGCAGTCTTCCACTCCGGGAAGTATTTCTTCAAGAAGGCCATTGTGACTTCTTCCCATGTAGTGAGGGAATTAGCAGGCAAGCTCTTGAGCCATGACTTTGCTTTTCCGGTAAGAGAGGACCGGAACAATGCATCTTGATGTAGTCAGGAGAGACATCATTAGTTGTTATCATGGCACAGATCTCAAGAAACCTGTCGAGATGGTCTAGAGGATCTTCATCTGACCCCCCACAAAACTGCTCTGCTTTCACCATCCGAGTATACTGAGGGTGAATGCTGAAATTTGTAGTGGTGGTGGGAGTCGAATTCCACCTTGAAGAACATAGGAACCCGGATTTCCGAAATCCCTAAACAGTTGTGGATTTGCTTCACCCATTTCTGATTCAACTTCACTTGATGTACTTGAGATTGGTGAAGAAGGCTCGGAACCCAAAGTCAATTTCCAAATTCTTCCGAAGCTTTCGCAACGTTACGGTCGATTTCAGATCTAGAGGCAATGTGGGTGAACCGTGAGTTCTTCTTCTCATGTAACACAACAAAGCTAAGCAGAGGATTAGCAAATAACAACCACAGTTAAAAAGAAAAAAAAGAAAAATCAACTAAGCAAACTAAACTAAAATATACTTCAATCAATAGCACATTTCCCCGGCAACGGCGCCATTTTGATAAGAGGTTTTTAGTGTGTCGTTAAGGCACTAAGAACCGCTTTCCAAACAATATTTATAATCCTAACAAGCAATTACTAAGGAATAGTAAGGGCAAGTCAAGGGTCGATCCACAGGGAAAATGGGATTGATTAAAGTCTATAAGTCTAGACTACCTAATTGAAAGGTATTTGGGGTTTGAAAGATGTTTGGTAACAATTAAGACTATCTAACAACTAGAACAAGCAAATATCACGAGTTTAAATATCAAATAAAAGACACTAGAGTTAAGGTTACTAGTATGAATAAGAACGGATGATGATTGTTAATGCGATTGGAAGCAACAAAGACGATTATGCAAGGTTTAGTTTCCCTCTAAATTACTTGAGTCCTCTCTCGAATGGTCCTCAAGAGTAATCACTTAATCAATCAACTAAATCCTCTCTCGAATGGTCTTTAGTTAATTGATTAAGAGATTCAATAAGTTTGGAAAACCCCTAATGAAGGATCCCCTTAATTTCCATCCAATATCTTGGTATAGAAATTAAGTTGATTCTTGGGGATGATAAAAGAGTTCAAAATCCGATTTAAGAACTTTGAAATCAAAATACCAAAGTATAAATGTGATCAATATCTATCCTAAGGTCTCAAAACACCAAGATCAATGCATAAACTTCTCCATACATCACAATCACATCAACATCATATTTAAAACCCTAATTCATACTTTCACCCTAACCCTAGATATGAAACTACTCACTAATCATGGAGTTTAAGCAATTAAACATAAAATCTATGACTAATCTAAGGTAAACATGATTAAGAAATATTAAACTAATAGAAATCCAATTATTAAACTAAGAGAATGAAGATCTTAAATAATATAAGAACATAAACAAACACCAAGAGAATGAAATAAAAACTAAAACTTTGAATTGAATTGAATGAAAAGTACCTTGAATGTAAATCGAATCACAAACTATGATCTCTAATCTCAATTACCAATGAAAACTCAAGTCTTTTCTCTCTAATACAAAACCCTAAAATATTGTGTGAAAACTAGAATAAAGCGTAAGTCTCAACTCCTCTCGAAAAGAGGGTTTAATGATCGATTTTTTTTCCGGATCGTGAGTGTGCGGCGCACCAAAGGAGGTGCGGGCGCACCTTGCTCAGGTGCGGCGCACCAGACCTCTGGTGCGGGCGCACCTGAGTCTTCTGCCTCAAGGTGGAAATCTCTTCGTCAAATGGTGCGGGCGCACCAGATGAAGGTGCGGGCGCACCACATGTAAGGTGCGGGCGCACCACATGTAAGGTGCGGGCACACCTAAGTCTCCTGCCTCAGCCTGAATTACTTCGTAGAATGTGCGGGCGCACCTTATGCTTTGTGCGGGCGCACCAATGTAGTCTGTTTTGTGCTCCAGAATTGGTCGATGGTGCAGGCGCACCAGTGGCTTGTGCGGGCGCACCATCGTGTGCGGGGCATACCAAGCGCACCTCAGGCTACCTTTCAGCCTCTAGCTCGTTCCCTTGTGTCATGTCTCGCATTTCTCGGCCCGAAGAGGGCAATACCTGCAATAGAAACACGAACAAACAGGTGAAAGCATATGTGCTAGAAATTCGATCGAAATAGATCGAAAATCTAGCAAAATGTCACTATGACCAAGTATGATCAAGTGAACGAAATAGAAGGGAAAAGTGAGGAGAAAGAAGGAAGAAAAGGAGGAAAAGGGAGCTAAAACAAGCCAAAAGAAGGTCATAAATTGCGTTAGAAACGCACTTATCAGAGTGGAATCACAGATTGTCAACTTTCTAACGTGGTAGTTTTATTTTTTTTATATCACACTTCATCGTTTTTTGTTTATACTTCAAATCGGTGAATATGCACTTAATGTTTTTGTTTAATTAAAAGTTGTACCAATTCTCTTTGCTTTAACCCACTAAATCCTAATAAGTAGGTGGTCATTAAATTTATGAGTTGATGATTTAAGCTTTAATTTTTAACAACTTTTTTAAAAAGTATTTTTTTTACCGAGAATTAAAAATAAGGTGGTTGACAGTATGTATCTACTTCCGTGTATGATATAATGAATTTTTTTGTTTGATGTGGAGAGTGGAGAGAAAAATGCCAAAAAAAATCGCTAATATATATTAAATAGGAAAATAGTTAGAAATAATTAATCTACATAAATATACAAACTTACTGAAGTTACAAAGATTGTAATTGATATGCATTCCATTAGTCAGAATTACATGTGGCAGAAGGTAGTGAGGGGGCTTTTGCAAATGACATGTGGACAGATTCTTTTAGTGAATGACACATATATATGTATACATAGGAATAGGATCTTATGAAAACAACTCTTGATCTAAAAACTAAAAACAGATGATCTAGACCGTCCATCTGTAATCGGACGAATGATAATAAATGCTGATAATGAATGGTGAGGATTCATTCTCTCTTCTACTCCCCTCCCACACGAAATTCTCTCTCTTCCTCCTCTCTTACACAAAATTCTTACTCTTCCTCTTCTCTCACTGGTATTTTTCTCTCTCATCCTACTTTCTCTGAAGCTCAATTCTCTCATAGTCTATTGCTTCTCTCTCAACGGCGTTCCATCAATTGCTCGCGGCTAATTTTATCCCTTCCAATGTTTGTTCGCTGCTTCTATGATCTGAAATTTTGGTATGATTTCGTTTGTTTTTTCATGGTTTTGTTCATATTAATTTCGAAGTTGAATTATTACTCATTCTTTGACTTGCGAATCGCTAGATTTATATCAATTTTAGCTTAATTTTGTTCTAGTTATTTGAAAATCATATGTGTTTAGAATTATTAGGCCTAATTTCTTGAATTAGGTCACATTTGGATTTTTTTAGGCAAATAAAGAAACCGTTTCACAAAATAGCTGGAAAGAAAAGAAAGATGATGTCGAATTTGAACTATTAGTTGCGGTGTTTTTTGTGATTCCTCAAATGTTAGGATTTAAATTAGGAATTGTGTGCATATGTCTGTGTTCATTTATGAATATGTTGAGTTTGTTAGAGTTTAGTTTATTTGTAATTATGTGTTGATTTTTGTGATTTTGTTTAGTTTGTGTGTTTATGAAATCTTATGGTTACATTACTTGGATGTTGTTGCTTTCTCTGATGTAAAACTGGTAATCTTTCCTTGCAATTTTAATTTTCATAATCTTTCGTTTCATGTGGTCGTATTGTCTACTTTTTACTTTTGGTGTTCTCTTTGTTATTTTTATCTTGTTCATTATGGTGTAGCATATTCTATTTTTATTAGTTTCCCAAGTATTGTTATTAGTTGTTTCAAAGCTACTTGTTACCCCCTCTCACTAACATATATTTGGCGAATATCATACAACCTATTAGCCCAATTGGCAAAACATTGTGTAAGACACAATGATGTAGGTTCAAATCCTACATAGGTTTAACTATAATCAAAGTTAAAATAAGTTACCCTTAAAATATATAAAGTTAATTGCCCTAAAAATGGTAACAATTACCCTTAAAATATAAAAAGTTGCCCTAAAAGTGGGAAAGTTACCCTGTTTTCAGTTTTCAGATTAGGAGTTGTTATATATATATATATATATATGACATACTAGCTTTTACACCGATGCAAATCGCACAGAGAATTTTTTGCTTAACGATTTATTTGAATTCCAACTTCATTTAATGCATACTTATATATTATGGTTGCATTAAAACTTGATAAATAATATGGTACAAAAATTCACAAATGCTATTTAACCTGAAATCATTGTGTAATTAGAATTAATTTGAAAAACTTGCATTAAGTTTCCACAGCAACTATGAGAGAAAGTCTATTATACGTCTCTCCTAATTTCAGATGCTCATTTATGACTTTTCAGTGTAGTATTTTCTGATTTGGTGATTCCCTTTTGAGTCTCACAAATGGGATACAAAGACCTAAAAAATATAATGATGGAAGGTGAAGAGCTAACTCTCAATTACTTTTCCTGAATTATCCATTATAGCACAAACCTTATGAGCATACCTTATTACATAATATAAACTAGTGGCCATATGTGCAATCTAATAAAATCACTCAAGGAAAAAAGGAAGAAAGAAAGAAAGAAAGGGAAAAATAAAGTTAGCTAATTTAACTAGAGCTTTCTTCCGGCAAAGTCAGCTAGGGCTTTTTACAAACCAAACAAGGAAAAAAGAAAAAGAAATCAATGCGTTTTTTGTACAACACGCCACACGGAACTCAAACCGTGTGGCCACCTCCTTCCCCCCCCCCCCAATACACACACGGGTCGTACACTCATGACTCATACATCAGTAGCACATACATGCCTTCCCCCATACATACCTTCCCCCCCCCCCCCCACACACACTACCCAAATTACACTCATTTTCTCTCTCCTCCCACCCCAATTCCTCTTCGATCCTCCTTCCTCCCTCCTCCTTCATCCTTCCTCCTTCCTCAGATCTAGGGGAATACTCGTCTTCCTCCTCCTCAACATCATCGTCAATGTCTGATTTACGCTGGAAAATAACTTGAAGATGGTTGCACACTTGCTGATTACAACATCCAAAAAGAGTCGACTCTTCACCTTGTTCTCCGTCTCAAGATTTTTAGATTCTTGCAAGACTTTTCGTAATCTTAGTTGTTATGGTTATCGTTTATTGAGGATTATATTATAACTCTGTTGTTTTTGCTAATGTTGGATCTACAATTTTGTTTTTCCTCTTGATTTTAGCGCTTATTTGATTGAATTTGTTGTTGTTGTGTGGTTGATGATATGCTTTTTTTGTTTGGAAATATTGAGCTTAGTTTATACTATGAATCTAATCTCAGCCTCTTGAATCGTAAATATGTGGTTTTAGACTTTATTTGATTGAATTTATCGTAGTGTTGATGAATATTAAATCCTTTTTTTAATTCAACGTTATAGTTTTGTTTTTCGTATTGATTTTAGCCTTGAGTTGAATGAATTTGTTGTTTTTTTGTTTAGAAAAATTGTGAGGTTAATTTATAAGCGGTTATTTTTATAATATAATGGGTCATTTGAAAAATATATGAGGGTTACTTGTAGAATAAATGGGTTACTTGTATGATAAAATAAGGGTACAAATAATAATAGTTACTTATTACGAAGTAATGGGTTTCTCGTAAAAAGTAACCTCTAGTTTCAGTAAAAGTAACCCCTTATAATTATAAAAAGTAACCTCTACTTTCAATAAAAGTAATCCCTAGTTATTGTAAAAAGTAACCTACACTTTCAATAAAAGTAACTCCTATTTATAGTAAAAGTAACCCCTAATTATAGTAAATGTAACCCCCAGATAGTTACAAAAACTAACCTATACTTTCAGTAAAAGTAACCTCTTATAATTACAAAAGTGACCCCTATTCAGGGTAGAAGTAACCCTTTATAATTACAAAAGTAACCCCTTATAATTACAAAAAGTAACATCTATTTACTGTAGAAGTAACCCCTTATAATTAAAAAGTAGCCCCTAATTTCAATAAAAGTAACCCCTTATAATTACAAAAGTAGCACATACTTTTAGTAGAAGTAACTCCTTAATATCACAAAAAATAACTCTTAATTATAGTAAAAGTAACCCCTAATTATAGCAAAAGTAACCCCCTTACAGTTACAAAAAGTAACCTATACTTTCAGTAAAAGTAACTTCTAGTTATAGAAAAGTAACCCCTAGTTATAGCAAAAGTAACCTATACTTTTAGTAAAAGTAACCCCTATTTATAAAAAAAAAACCCTTATAGTTACAAAAAATAACCTATACTTTCAGTAAAAGTAACCCCTTAGCATTATAAAAAGTAATCCTTAGTGTCAGTAAAATAACCCCTTAGCATTCGATAAAATAATCTCTAATTCACTAAAAGTAACACTTTAGCATTGAAAAGCAACGCGTTTTACTTTTTATGAATAAATGAGATTACTACAAATATATAATGGGGATACATTTTATGAACTAATTAATCGGTTACTTGTACCTTTCTTATGATTAATTTCTATAAACATTTCAAGCTGTTGTATAATAATTAGAGTTACTTTTGCGAACATAGTAGGTTATTCGAACAAATAAATAAGGTTACTCAAACATGTAATTAGGGTTACTTTTATTAACTAATGAAGTTACTTTTATAACATAATGGATCATTTGAAAAATATATAAGGGTTACATGTAGAATAAATGGGTTACTCGTATGATAAAATAAGGGTACAAATAATAATAGTTACTTATTATGAAGTAATGGGTTCCTCGTATCATAAAATAAGGTTACAAATAATAAGGGTTACACGTACATTCAGGTAAGGTTATCCAAAAATGGATTCATGCTTGGCCTTTTTTTAAAGGGGACACGAGCATCATTATAAGGCATAGCTTAGACTTATTATTAGCTGACCACGCCCTTATTTATCAATGTGTTAATGATATAATTCTAGAGGAAATAAAAGGAGAGAGAAAATCAGAAAAAATAGGGGAAAAGAGGAGAGAGAAAATGAGACAAAAAAATAGGAAAAATGAGAGACACATCAAAGCGAAAAAAAAAAAGAAAGAGTTAAAAAAATGAGAGAAAAAGGGGGGCGTACATGAGAGAATGGGAGGGAATTAATGGTAAAATTATAGAGGAAATAATAGGAGAGATAAAATAGGGAAAAAAAATAGGGGAAATAAGAGGAGAGAGAAAATGAGGTAAAAAAAATAGGAAAAATAAGAGACACATCAAAGAAAGAAAAAAAAAAGAAAAAAGAGAGTTTTAAAAAAATTTGAGAGAAGGGGGGCACGTGCATAAGAGAAGGGGAGGGGTTGTGAGAGGAAGGGGGTGGCCACACCATTAGTTGAAGGTGTGGCCCGCCTCATATAAAAGTTTGTGAAAAGAAATACAAATTAATTGTTTTGCCAACTGCAAGTGTCTGCGACAACCTAATTTAACTCGAATCACGGTATTTTTTTATAAAATTACAAGTTTTCGTTACTCAATTATCACTATTCCACCAGATCTTGAACTTGGATGAAACCCTAATATGTCGCCTAAACTCAACTTTTAATATTCTCTATAATTCCTTTCTGACTATTCATGGCTTATTTCTTAACTAATTGATTAAGTTTATGGTTATTCTTTGTAAATCAATTATTTATCGTATAACATCATGTAGCAGCAAGTTTTTCAAATATGATATGTAAATCCTGATATTAAGTAATGAAATTTCTTCGTTCTAATTCTTCCACTCTGACCCTAATCATTTCTATTGACTTGATTTGCTTTAAGTGTGAAATTATAAACTAATAATTGATTTAAACAATTAATATAACTACGTGTTTTTTGCTATTTGTATTTGTATTTGTATTTGTCTAATTAAGTGTAGCCTTCCTTAGGCCTGCCCTAGTGCCCTAGGTGTATATTAGCACAACTAAAACCGAAAAACTCACGCAACATCCCCTATATAAATCCCTCTCCACCCTCAAAATCATCTTATCATTAGTTTGTATCGAGTATTTATTTTGGTTGTTAAATTAAATTTGTTGGTTGTTACATTGGACATTTTACGTATAGTGAATAATAGACAACAAAATATGTAAGAAAGTATAATATACGATTGCTATAATAACAAAATTTTCATTAACAAACAACAAAATGAGATATAATTAAGTTCAAAATCACTGCAATCATAACGAAACCCTAGCCAGCGCATAACAAAGTACAATATCATGTAAACACAAATTGATGTGTTGATCAATGCATTTAATAAAATTGAGAGAAATAATAAAGGATGCGTCAAACTCTTAGAGACCTCAGGAGTATTACTCTCGACTATGAAGTTCCAAATGCAACTTGTTGATCCATATTAGCCACAGGAAACTTATAGCGGCAAAGAAGGCAATCATTACTTTTATGAAGCCATTTAACAATACAACCCTCATGAAACACATGCTTACAAGGCAACTTAACACTCATCATCATACTTCCCTCTTCAAGACAAATAGCACAAGTAGTAGAATCAACCTCTTGATCTCCTCCGGCAACCAACCTCTCCAAGGCCTCAATAGCTGCCTCGCTAGCTGGAGTAGGCTTCGTCGCCGCGAAATCCTCCTCGAACGACTCGTGCTCGATCCAAGCCCTAGCAACCTCATCATCATAATAACACCCACGACTAATTAAAGATTCAAGTTTGAAATAGTAATTAGTAGTCTCATTAGGATGAAGAACATGTTGAAATAGGTTCAACCAATTTTCGACACGGGATCGTAGAGACTCCGCAACAAGATTACTGTGCTCCTCGGAATTTCCAAGCGACACTATGTAGTCTACGAGTTTGGAGTGGCAACAAGAACAAAAGGGGTTAAAGACGAAGGACTCGCTACGGGAGGGACAGGGACGATTTGGTGTGGTGACTAATTCTTGGCCATTACGATCATAAATGATCAATCTTTCGGAAACTTGGTGGATGAAATTAATTACAAGTTTGTGGTAAGGAGAGGGAATCAAGGGTGAAGGTTGTACGTTGTTTTTATTGTCGTGAGAGCAGGATATCAGTACCGAAGCCATGAGAATAATAATGTATAGTTTGATGAACTTGGATACTTGGTGTTGTAATTTGTACGAAATTAATAAAGTAATATGATTTTGAGTTTTGAGGGTGGAGAGGGATATATATAGCCTATAGGGAATATATATGAGCTAATAAACCAAGGATCTTGCGTAAATTCCAAGTTTCGATTTGTTTCCAAATTTTTTGTAGGTGTCAGGGTGTTCCATATTGGAAAAGGATTTAAAATAAAGAAAGAAAGAAAAAAGGGAAAGAAAATTTGCTCTTGATTATTTTAATCTAGATCAAGAATGTATCTTCCAAGATACATAATTGTCATACTAGCTCTTGATCATTTACAATTCTGTCTCTGGCGAGCCATATTAGATCAAGTGGGGTTCCACTTGAAAATGAAAAAGTGAATAAAAAAATAAAAAAAATTAAATTTTTCAATTTGTTTTTTAAAAATAAATTGACGAAATGGTAATTCTCTCTAGGTTTTTTCCCAAGCTATATCGCTAAGTTTATTCGGCTTTTTTGAAGGTATTTTCTTTATTCTTTACCGTTCTTTCTCTTTCATCCTTTTCTTCTTGGCCTCAATTGTGTATCTTTGTAGGAGTTTCCACTGGTGTTCGTACCGGTGGCAATTTCCAAAAACTCTTTTAATTGCTTCCAATAAGTATATTCCATCCTAAAGATGGTAATTATATTCAATTTCTTTTTGTTCCTCAGATGAAGGAGGAAGATCTACAATCTCACTCTAGGAATCTAGAAGACGACGGAAGTATCTTCAACCAAACGACTATGCATCAACGGGAGTTAAGGCAAATCAGAGCGAACTCACATATTGTACTGCTTCGTATGAAGTCTTGTAAAAAAAAATTGACCACGTGACCCCAATAAATTTTCTTAAAGTATTTTGGAACCCATTAAATAATAATTCTGCATCCGCCACATAATTATTTGTCTCTGGCACATGATTCCATGATATTTTTTCTTCTATATTTATACATATTTCCTCCGTTTTTCTTTGTAAATTGTAGGACTTTAACTAATCTTTGTAAATGGGCTAAGTGAAGGGAAAGAATCATCTAACATATTGTAGCACTTTAATTAATCATATTTCCTTATCTATACATATTTCATATTGATCCTTTTAAAAAATATATATATACACATATTTTATACGTAGAATATATTATTTTGATTAATTGCTTTATATATATATATATAAGGGAAGGGGGAGCTATGGTGTCCCCGAATGAAGAGACTATGTTACCCCCTTCCCATTCTAAATTACAAATTCACTTACAAATCAAAGGGGGCTTCAAACAAAAATACCAAAAATATAATTATAACAATCACTCACAAGTCAACTAAAATCATAAAATTGCATAATTTACGTTATGCAAATCACTAAAATGAGGAAACTTTACAAAAACTTAAAAATTCACTTACAAACTACAACCTTTGAAAAAATTGACTTGAAATCAAAATGTGCACTTTCTTTACAATTTATGAAGTACTGTACTTAATTCAAAAATCAACTAAAAATTATAATATTAGAAATCGTAAATAAAGTCAATGAAATTTCTATTTTGTTCATAGCATTTAACTTTGAAAAAAAAAAAAAAAAAAAAAAAAAAAAAAAAAAGAATGGTGAGAGACTTAAGTGAAATAAACTAAACAATCAAATTTTGCAACTAAAAACAATTATACTTCGTATGTCTAATGTTCAAATTTTGACTTTTATACCTGAAGAAAATCGAGTTTTTGTTTTGAAAAAAATTCAAGCACGCATTGCGTGCAAAAACTTCTAGTATATATATAGTGAAACTATTGGGTCAGACCGTCTGACCCAATGTGTTTTGTCGGACGGACTGAGCCCAAAATATTCACAGAAGAAATTAGAGAATCTGAAATTCCTTCAATGTCAGTTCTCCCAAGTCCCAACAATCAGCTTCATCCCAAAGTCCTTCAATGTCCAGCAAACTATTGAAACCCACAAAAACCATCCTTCTCTCTCCTCGCTTCCTTTGCGCCATTATACTTTTCTGGTTTTTTGGGCATGGAATTAACAGCAGTAACTAAAGGTGGTGAAGGGTAAGAATTATTAGTTGGAGTAGTGGTAACAGTAACAGGCTTGACATGATTTTGCACAAAGTAAATAATATCATTGTATAGTTTCCTCATGTGCGCAAGCTCCGACATTAGCATTGTATTGGACCGTCGTAAAGGTTCGTTGTCTTCAAAAAGTGTAGTGAATGCATCGGCGTACGAGTATTTAGAAGAGGCAGGTGAAGATGATAAGGGAGATGATAAGTCAAAAGTCTATGTTCTGCAACGCACATTTACATCGTCCCCCACAACAGCCCATATTTGCACAACAAGATATCAGATTTCATCTCTTATCTCCATCGAGGAAACTATATACTTTCATTTAGAGGTAACTCACTTTCATTTAGAGGTAAGTTACTTTCATTTAGAGGTAACTTACTTTCATTTGGAGGTAAATTACTTTCATTTAGAGGTAACTTACTTTCATTTAGAGGTAACTTACTTTCATTTAGACCTAAGTTACTTTCATTTAGACCTAAGTTACTTTCATTTAGAGGTAACTTACTTTCATTTAGATTAACTGAAAAAAATGAAGACTAACTGAAAAAAATGAAGACTAACTGAAAGAAAAAGAAGACTAACTGAAAAAAAATGAAGACTAACTGGAAAAAAAAAATTAAGACTATCTGAAAAAAATTTGAAGACTACCTGAAAAAAAATGAAGACTAACTGAAAAAAATTGAAACCAACTGAAAGAAAAAGAAGACTAACTGAAAAAAAAATGAAGACTACCTGAAAAAAAATGAAGACTACCTGAAAAAAAATAAAGACCAACTGAAACCCAAGTGCGTCTAACTGAAGCACAAGTGCTTCTAACTGAAGTCGTCCGACGAGAATATTGTGTCGGACTCGTCCGACACAATTCGAACTCATATATATATATATATATATATATATATATATATATATATATATATATATAATATATATATATATATATATATATATATATATATATATATATAATATATTATATAATATATATATAATATATATATATATATATATATATATATATTTGTGTGTGTGTGTGTGTGTGTCTCATTTTGATTACAACAGTTTAACAATTATGCTTTTCAAATGTTAATATACAACTTTGATTAATAATATACTCCTTCCATTTTCTTTTGTTGTTCTTGTATTCTCCATTAAAAAATTTAATATGTTGTTCCTTATTTGAATTTTTCCATAAATAATATACTTCAGGAATTAAATTTCTCATTAGTTTTATGTTGCAATAATTATGTCCACACTATATAGTAGTCATTTTTAACTTTTCAACCCCTCAAACTTTTGCCTAATTGGTTATCTAACATAGAGTAGCCTAGAGCAATAAATGTGTTGGCACTAGTTTGTCATTAGTTTACTTTTTTACCCCTCAAAATTTTTTTATCATTGGTTGATTACCATAGAATAGCTAAAAAAGGAAAGAATCTTCATTTTTAGTTTATTTTATTTTATTTAAAATAGTGGAATCTTGTCTATATTTTGAGTTGAATTGATTTCTTCTTCAATTTCAAACAGGAAGAACAAATGATAACGAAGTGAGTATTTAGCAATATTAATTATAAATATATGATTATTCAAAATTACACATTGAATCAAAGCCAACATCATATATACATTGACATTTGTCGTTTTGTATATTAAAAAAGAATAATGTTGGTCCAAATTGGCCATTTGAGTATGTAAACACAATATATAAAAAGTTGAAATTGCAACCATTAAATCGAAACCAAAGAGAACAATTTTCGCTACCCATATAAATAGCTATTGATTAAAGTTATTCAAGGTATTACAATTTATGTAAAGAAAAAAAGCTAGTGGAAGTTATAAAAGATGTTGAGACGGCGCGCTCTTCAATCACATTTCACAATATGCAAAGATCTACTCTTGTATGGGATGGACACTTGTTGTAGGAAATAATAGTGGCTTGCATAATTCTTCATAATATGATTGTTAAGGATGAACGAGATACATATCAGTATTATGGTGACATGTCAGATTTCGAGCAAGAAAATAGGACAGCAATTAACAAATCAACGTGTACAAACTATTTTGTGCAACTTGGTCGATTTAATGATGTTGGAATGGAACGATATATGGAAAGGTCAGCTGATGCATGGGATAGAAATGTGCACAACAACTTACAAAGAGACTTGGATCAACATAATTTTGAAAAAATTCTTGGTTTACCAATGACGGTTGAAGATCTAAATTATTGCAGTCTTTTATTAAAAATTATTTGTATGGTACTTTGTTCAATTTCATCCATTTTTTAATGAATTTATACTGTTTTTATAGCGTATTTATTTGTCGTAAAAATTGACATTAAAATCGGGTAAATTATTAGAATTAGCAATTAGTGTATGAATGCCAAATTAAAAAACACAATTATTTAGCAAAAACAGGTAAACTAGTGTAATTACAATTAACGCTTTTGTTAACGTAATTCAATTAATAAATTAATCCTATTAATTAGAAGGTAATTATTTAATTATAATTACCATATTTTGATTTGATTAACATTATCTAAAATTAATATGATGAATCCAATTACTTTATTTTCTTAGATAATGTTAATAAATAAAATAAAGAGCTAATTCGAAGACAAAAGTATCAAATAAACACGTTATTAAATAATTTTTTTTTTTTTTGAGAAATCCTACTACTCTTTCTATTTTTCTTAAATCCATATGGTGTTAATGAATAAAAATATATATTGTTTGTATTGTATACCCCCTGTTTTTTATCTTCTCACTATCCTGTGCTATCCTATGCTCGTTTCCCAATGAAAATCTTTGAACTTATCTTTCTATATATTAGTAAAAACTCTAATGATTGAATATTAATAAAGCACTAATTGATACGAATCAAACAAGACCCCACATGACTCTATTTTTTCCTACAAAATGAAAATAATTGAGAAGATTCTATTCAAATATGAATAGTATCAAGATATTCCAAGTGAAAAAAAATCATAAATGGAATATTATTTGTTGTGTCTTTTTTTTTACGTGCATTTATTCACGCTTTTAACAATTTTCTATTACTTGCATCGTTTATCAGATTGGTAGTATATGTATATTCTCTCTTTCTGATCTTTCCTAGCACATGGATTTCTTTTTTATCTATCTCCTTTCCATAGTCCTGTATAAACATAAATTGTTGACCCTTGAGTTTTGAAGATGACCTAACCACAAAAGACATAGTATATTTTATTTATGTTGTTGCAAGGTAATTCATGCTCGAGCTAAGAGAATACTTGATTGAAGATTAAAGCGGAGAATTAATCAAGATCGAAGTAAAGATGTTCGAGAGATGAAGAATCAAGCATGGAATGAAGATTAGAATACATTAGGGTATTTATTAATCTTCTTGTTAAGGTTGAGTAAAAGCTTAATTAAGTTCGTGGTGAATTCTCAAAGGAACTTGGTTCTGTTCCCATGAAAGGAACAGACCTGGCACTATAGGAACAAGGCTAAGGAACAAGACTTAAAGATTAGGGAACAAGACTTAAAACTAATTTAGGAACTCTAAGGATCTAATATTGTGCGCCTAAGTGAATATTGTGCCCAATATAGTTGTTAGAATTTTTAGGGATATTTTGACTAAGATCCATTTTTAGGAAGTTAGTTTAAGTTTGTTAGGAAAAGATTTTAAAAAGATTTTCTGATTTTAAATTAACTGATTTTCAAATATTATCTTTTTAAAGTTTATATTTTATCTTTTATATTTTATTTAAAAGATTTAGTTTTCGAAAATTTAATATTTCCGGTTTTAAATGTTTCGGATTTTTTAAATATAAACTTTTTTCCGGTTTTATAAAAGATTTTGAAAAAGATATTTTTCCTAAAAACTAGCTAAAGTATTTAATTTATTTATTTCCTAAAAACTAGATTGCACGCCTAAAATCTACAGCTACACGTTTTATGTAGTTAGTGGATTTAGTGGCTTAAGTTAATTATCCTCCAAGTATTTATTTAATTAAATAAGTTTAATTAATCTCCAAGTTTGTAAAAACCACGTAATGTGTTACTGCTTCTATGAAGTGAAGTAGTGGATTAGTGGATGTTTTATATGACATGGAATAATTAATTTAATTTAATTAATTAATTAAACATCATGGAAATCATGTGTTAATGGTTAATTAGTGGAGAACATGTCTTGTCTTAATTGTCTATAAATAGGCGCCTAATTCATTTGAGCAAAATTGTGTCTGACTTAGTTAATTTGTCTTAAGTTATCTAAAGTGTCAGTGCCTTTTCCTTAAGAGAATTCATACTTACATTAATCGAGTTTATT
Organism: Beta vulgaris subsp. vulgaris; assembly: GCF_026745355.1. Taxonomy (NCBI): domain Eukaryota; kingdom Viridiplantae; phylum Streptophyta; class Magnoliopsida; order Caryophyllales; family Amaranthaceae; genus Beta; species Beta vulgaris. The sequence continues at coordinate 18,493,558 of NC_079202.1, forward strand.
ACTCTTCCATTATTTTATAAAGTGTTTTTGAGAAAAAGGGTTTGAGTGAACTCTTGTAAGTGTGAGAAAGCTTTGAGTGAAGCAAGAGAAAGAGAAAGAGAAAGGAACTTCGAGTGAAGTTTGAGAGAAACGTCAGTTGTGGGAACTGTCGTTGGGAACTTGAGTTGAGTGACTTAAGTTGAGAATCGAGAGAAAAGTAATAGGTTGTAATCAGAGTTGTTTTGGCCTATTATAGTGGAAAGTTGTTTAAAATCCCTTGTGGTCGAGGTTGTTCTTCCTACTAGGCCTAGGAAGTTTTTCCTCGTAAAATCTCTCGTGTTCCCATTGTTTGTTCCCAAGTTTACTTTTAATTCCGCAAAAAGTATAGCTTATTCTCTCACTATAATTCACCCCCCCCCTCTTATAGTGCTCATATTATACAGCATAAATGATACAAGTATAAAGAATGGAAGAAAGTATATAGTGTTTTTTATCAGGAAAGAAAAACTAGGAGGTGTCAACACAAAGGACACCACCTAAAGCATTCCGAAAGATGGATACAACTGACAACGTTCAAGAAAAGCATAAAGAAGAAAAAAGAGCAGAAAGAAACTCAAGTGAATGCTCTGCCATGGACCGCAATACCACGCCTTCTCCCCATGCTCAACAAAATCCTTCTTATAACGCATCATTGGGGGCAAGATAGACGCCACTGAAATTGAATAAGCTTCCAAATGTTCCGTAAGAACAACCTCCAATCGATGAAGAAGAACAACCCAGCCCGACCCGAGCCCACTCGAAGCAGGCGAAGAAGAAAAGCCCTAGACCAATGAACAACTTCTGGCTTATGACGTCAGCACCGAAGAGAAAAGAGAAAGAAAGCAAAAAAAACAAAAGAATTTCCTATTCACTAAATTTAGACAACAAAATGAGCTAAATAAAATGCTAGTAGAAACAAAGTCCCACTGAGTACAAGAGAGAATGGACTTAACTAAAAAATTAAGTCCCCTAAAAAAAAACTAACAAACTAAGCCATAAAAATAGGACAACCCAGGAGGAAGGGAGGAGAGCGACAGCTAGAGTTTCATTTCTATATAAATATTGTAGGGTCTAGAGTTTTTTTTTTTTTTTTTTTTTTTTGAAGAGAAGGGAAAACCCCATTCTATAGTGGGGGAACAGCAAACGGACGTATATAGGGAAATTTCCTCAGATACCCCTGAGATTTGAAGTAATTCTCAAATTATCTCTTATATTTGAAGAATTCCTCAAATACTCATGAACTTTGTGTTTGGGCTCAAAATACACTTATCATACACCGAAATTCAAATGCATTAATTTCCTAAGGTACTCTTGAAACTTAAACTTTAAACTTCAAAATTCAATAAGGATATTTTGAAAATTAAGTCAAATTTTAAGAGTACCTCAAAAAATTTCCCAAGTATATAATATAGTGTTTGAGTCCTTAAAGTAGCAAGATAAAGAAAAAAAAACACTATTTGTTACAGTACACCAAGTCACCAACATTATAGGTTACAAATGTTACAATACACAAATGTTACGATACACAAATACTTTTTTTTATTTGAAAGGATACACAAATATTACATTGGTTTTGTAAGATGCATAGAAACGTTAGATCTTCGGGGCAAGCTGCAAGCTGATATTATAGTTTACGTATATGTGAAAAGAATCATATATGGCTTGTAAATATGCTCTTTTCTTTTATAATATTTTGTGTTACATTTGATGGGTATCAGATTTTGTTGCAGAGTTTATTGCTCACATAGGAACTTTCAACTGCGGCTACTGGAGAAAATTCTGAATTTAGGAGGAAAAAAAAAATTGCTAGCTATATCCCTCCTGTTGAAATAACTCCAGCTGATAATAATTAAAAAAAAGGCTTTCTTTGTTGCTCTTCTAGCAATCTAGGGTCCTGAAAGATAAAAGAAAAGAACATAATTCAACAACGGTGAGAACAAAATGAAATAACCACATAGTCAAACTTAATTTGAATATGTATTTTATAATGAATTCAATATCTTACATTCTTACTCATGATTTAAAACTGATGTATAGGTTCAAATATGAGAGAATATACACAAGTGTCTACTGTCAGAACTCGCTCAACTCAGAACAGAATGATATAACCATATAACTGTCCAACTCATTGCTATTCCAAATGCATTTCACCCTTGAGCATATTTTGATATCAAACTACATAAGATGATACAATTACTTAAAAACTCTCACTGGCTGTTTTCACAAGCCACAGATTGTTAAGACAACGGTTCGTTCTTTGAGTCAATGTCCAAGGGCTAGATTCCCCAAGACAGTCCATGCCAAGGAAGAAACATCAGTTGAAAGGAAAAATCAAACATCATATCATCACAATAATCTATCATTACACAAAACATACCGAGGAAGAGATTGATCTGGGAGGAATCTGGCATCTGTTTTATGCATCCAAGTATCCAGTCACAGCTACTCGGTTTAAACTGATTACAGTAAGCTGTTTCTAGAAATTATTGTGGGTTGCACTACATATCTCCTATATGATGAAGAAATCTATTTCACTTTGAAAGCTGGTTCTCTAATATATACCCTGATGAGGAAAAAATCATAAGACATATTATCAACTTAATCGGAAATCATGCACATGCATCAAGTATTTTCAACACAAAAAACTTGATATAGATTGTACTGATTACACAGAAACATGAAAGTTGGGGCTTGGAGCAGTGTCTCTACACCTGTTACAATCCTATGTAGAAAGGGATTCGGTTCCACTGCACTGTGGCGGTTTTCACTCCCTCTCTCCATGTAGGTTCTTTTACAGCATTTGGTCACAGGGGGAAGTCAGTAGATTACACCTATTCTACAGCTTTTATTACATCTCAGGGACAATACTTCTTAAGAATATCCACCGTCACCAATTCTGAAGCTTTTAGTCCATCTCTGGCAGCCCTTTGATGTTGATGCAACCTTTCTAAGGGAAGCCTCAGAAATAAAGGAAGGTAGTGAAGGAGAGAAAGAGAGATGATAGCATTCCTATTGAGATGTAGGGAACATAATTTTAACCCAACCAATGTCCTAAACATTAAAAAATAAAGCAGCAGAAAGCTACAATGAAAGAAGTTTTTTGCTGAAAATCAAAGCCACTTATGTAGCAGATTTTATAGAGACACGGGAAGTAAACTGTAGAAGAAAAAGAAATGGATATATAGTCACCAATAGATCGACAAGAGATATAGACTACAATATTTTCAGTTAGAATTCTTAGTATACCAGACACAAGTTCCCAAACAAACCTCCTCTGGTTTTCAATTTTTGCATTATTTGGCTGGGCACGCAGTTTAAAGAAGAAATTAGAGAAAGGAAACAGAGAAATTAATCAAAATAATTAATATCTTCAGAACTTAAGCCTTCCCTTTTACCAGTGTATGAAATATTTAAATAAATTTGTTCACTGACCATCTCTAATTTCTTCCTTACATTCTCGTCTATTTTATCAAAAATATCAATTATTTTGGCCCAAAAAGAATGCCGAAGTATCCAAATCAATGTTGGAGTATCAAGGATCCAACACGGGTACTTGAGGAAAAATGAAGAGTCAGAATAACATAGATCTATAATTTCTTGAAGAGATACAGAATAGTCTATATATTAGGAGCTCAAAAGCAAACACAAAGTGCATGTACACCCTTAATTTTTCATTAGATGAGTTCAAGCGAGAAATAAATAACAAGAGTCTCAATGCAAACATAGCCTAGAGTAGAAAAATTGACGACATGGCAATTTGAAATATCAAATGTGAAATGAAATTTGTTCACATCTGAACGATGAACATGAAAGGTCAACAATAACTAGGACATTAGTACCAGTATTTATTAGCACAAGGCACATAAGCGAATCCATATTGATAGAATCTAATATTGGGAAGTGTCTCAAATACATAGGTATAGGATATGTGCCCAAGACTAGCAAAGATGACAATGTCAGTCGAGCACCAGGTACTGGTCATAAGTTGAAGAAATCAGTTCTTAATTTGGTTTTAGGAAGCCAAATATTATTTACATCTCAGAGACACATGTTCACTATGCTGCTCTTGAGAGATATATAATCTAATTACAAAAAATGAAGATCAAAAAGAAGAAAGCTGAAAGAAGTTCACAGCGAATAAGCAACATGGAAGCATTTCACTTTCCCAGATGATTAATAATTCCTCATAATCCACTTGAAAAAAAATTCTTATCTTGACTGAGTAACAAGATGACCATGCTCAGAAGCCTGATAAGCCTCACATCTCCAGGTTACAATAGTATGATTTATCGATTTTGTTAATCGGATGCCTCACATAAATTCACAAGTAAGGCCACCCTCACTTGGTTGATGCCTTTAATATATAGATAGACTGCAATAGGGCATTGAAGGATTTGAGGGATTGGCACAGGATGAGATACTGAAACGAATTCAAAAGGGGAATACTGATAAAGGAAAAATCTGCAAAGCAGATTCAGGTAGGTGGTGCTGGTGCCCTTAACTGTCTCCACTGACTACTATACACAGTTCGAGGCATTAAGGCAAGAGCATTAGACAGATGTAAGAGCAGCAGTAGGACAACAATCTAGTAATGCTGACTGCTCTTGAGGTAGTTCTACAGAAGTTCAAATCGATGAAACTTTGTGCTAACTGCTAAGCTTACTCATTCTCCTCCTATCATACACACATCTTTAGAGGGTCGAAGAAAAAGGGTAAAAAGGTCAACAATGATGAGGTCACAGCTGGTGCCTAGCAGCACCTGAGTAACTGAAGGAAAGATTCCCAATAGATTATTCCCTGTCATGCTGGCAGAAGTTTGTTAGGAGGTAGTCATAGTCTTATAGAGAGAGGAAGCTAGTGAGAGAGAGAGAATTTGTGTATAAATAGGTGGTCTCTATCTCTATAAAGGCATCCAGAAATTAAGAGAGTGCAGCTTTGGTTTGTGGAGGGTCCTTACCTCTCGATCAGTAAGGAATTGTAATAGTGACTTGGTGAGGTTGCTGTGTACTTGCTATATACAATTATTATCCCTGGTTGCCTAATCTTGCTTACTTGTTTCACTGTTTGGCCCAGCTAAGGTTCCCTGACGTTAGCACTTCGTCCTAAAATAAAGGAAAAACCTTTCTCATCTATGGCTAGACAGTAAACACAAAACCTAGTTGAAAGATGATCCTTATATGCATGACATATCTACTATTCTGAGTTCAGAATTTCCCTGCATTCGCAGGTTTTATAGCTGCAACACAGCGCAACACAACTACAATCAGCTGAACAGAAAAGACAGGTCATCTTAACTAGACACGCAGACCTTTTAACATTTGATACTATCAAACAAAAATAATCTAATATAAATCCCACTACTAACAGGGCTTAAAGATTTTGATAAAAAGCAACTATGCCCAACCCCCCAAAATTTCCGCCTAGGACAAGAATTTGCTAAGAAAAACCTGTTATATTTGCTTTTAGATTTATTGTTGTGGCCTCTGTCCTTTTTAAATGTTTATTTTGTCGTTTATGTATGTCTACTCACTAGGTTATCAGGCCTCAGAGAATGCAGTGCACGTGAAGTCATACTTCCTCTGAATTTTATTAATCACAATATTTGCTTTTTCATGTTCTCCAAACATTTTGAGCATTAATAATCTACACAGTAATGTTTTTTTTTTCTATATATAGTACTGATGAATATATACAGTCAAAATTCTTAAGAGTTTTGACAGCCTAATATGAAAATATAGGAAGTAAAATGTAATATTGTTAAACTAACTGATATGGCTTAAGGATTTGGCTCCTGTTAGTAACGCCTGACTTTGCCCCTGCTATCTGGAATAAACTAAGTCGAACTGCAAAATTCTTGCAACAAAAGAAAATCTTAAAGAGTAGAGATTCAAAAAACCAAAACCCAAAAAGGACAAACTTAAATATGATTCAAAAAAAATACACATGCAACAAGTAAAGAAACAACTCGGCAACCTCAATAAAATTAACCCCATATATTAAAATCCACAAATATTTCTCATTCAATTTTAAATGCATTGTGCAGAAACAATATGATAAACCATGAGAAACACAGGCATTGCTAACAAACATCCAAACATACCAAATAACGCAAATACCCAAATAAAGTAAAAGAACACTAATTTTATATGAAATATTGAAAAGAAAAAAAAAAACTGGAGTTTGAACAGTAGCATCAAAATATATATCTAATGTAGCAATATTAAAATAACAGCACACACTGGAAAAAGAGGAACATTGTTCTGATTTGGCAGCACTTCAGTCCAAAGAATACTCACCAAGGAATTCGAATTTCCGCACACTTCATATCACGCACATAAGCAAGAAAATCTTGGCATCAATAATTGTTATAGAAGCTGTAGCAAATAGAAAAGAAATAGGGCAAGAAGCAAAATATGAAAAATATAACATAGTATTATTCCAACAAAAAGAAAGTAGAAAAGAGAAGAGAACTAGCCTTGAAGAAGCAAGAATGTTACATTTTTCATAAAATCACAGAATGATGCCCATTCAGGAAGGAGGAAAGCTGAGCGAGATGTACGAGAGTTTTGTACAGAAAAGAAGGAAAGAAGTATTTCAATAAGAGAACCTAGTCCGCCTGATCACAGACACATGCTTCACCACGCTTTAAAAGCTGCAACCAATACAATTGTAATCAAAAAACTCTTGACGCATGCTTCGCATTTGCTGTTTCCTTAAGAATTGCACCCACAAATCCTGCCTGTTCAAGACATTCAGCTCGATGCAATGCATCTAAAAGAACAACACATGTCTTGGAATGAATTTCGAATCCTTTCCGCCGAGCTTCTTCAAAAAGCAAATATGCATCCAAAGCCCTATTTGCAATGCTTAGCCCCTCTATTGTAGCATTATAACAAGCTGAATCAAGTCTACCTCCTTTTTCTTTGAACTTCTTGAAAAGTGCATAAGCCTCAGCTACATTGCCAGCTTTTGCAAGACCACATATCATGGTAGTATAGGTTACTGCATTTGGCTCTAGTCCTTGTTTCTTCATATCTTGAAGAAATACAAAGGCCTTGTTGAATTTGCGAACACGACAAAGACCATCAATGAGGATACTGTAAGTAAAAGCATCTGGAGTGCATTTCAAATCCTTCATCGACTGGAAGCACACAAGGGCTTCATTTATCTCCTCTGCCTTGGTCAGTGCATTAAGCAGCGAATTCCATGTGTACGCATTAGGTGTCAAGCCATTTTGCATCATCTCTTCCATGATTAGATATGCTTCATCAATTCTACCAACTTTCCCAAAGCCATCTATAAGGCTACTATAAACAGTCACATTTAAATTTATCCTAATTGATTTAGCTTCTTCAAAGAGCATATATGCTTCATCAAGCCTATCAATCTTTGCAAGCCCATCAATTACAGCGCCATAAGTGACCACAGTGGGCACAACACCTTTTGTTTTCATTTCCTCCAGCAACTGATAGGCCTTGTTCACCTGACCTGACTTGCAAAATCCATCTATAACAATGTTGTATGCGCGAGTATCCAAGGTATAACCTTGTTCCTTCATCGAGTAATATAGCCGATAGGTTTCGCGTGCAAAGCCTGCCTTAACAAGACCATTAATCAATACTGAATAGCTCCGGACATCTGGAACAAACCCTCTGCTCTTGATTTCATCAAATAATGCTCTGCCTTTATCTACCTCACCAGCTTTAAAAACACAATCCATGTAAGTATTAAGAAGGGTCAGGTCAGGAGTGCAGCCACTACGAAGCATTTCCTTGTAAACCTTGTGACCATCTGCTGGCCTGCCAACATTGAAGAAATTCTTTATTAGGGATGTAAATACAACAGCATTTGGAGCATGGCCAGAATCCAGCATCTTTTCATACAATCTGTATGCATCATCCACTCTACCATTGTGACCTAAACCATCTATTAAGGTGCAAAATGTTACAGCATTTGGGGTGCAGAATTTGTGGTCCAGCCCTTCAAATATGGAACAAGCTTCATCAAGTTTATGGGCCTTACACAGACGATTGATCATAATGTTCACTGTCGTAACATGAGGAAAAAAGCCAGCTTCCTTCATGAAATCTTGTAACTCAAAAGCAGCACCAACATTCCCTACACTACATAGTGCGTCTATAAGAATATTATATGTTGAAAGGTTAGGTGCCGCATCTTTCTTCATATCGTCAAATAATTTCAAGGCCTCTTCTACCTTCCCTCTCTTACCCAGGCAAGTAAGAATGCAGTTGTAAGCAATTACATTTGGAATGGACCCTTTTTCCTTTTGCCTCTCCAGTAGCATATATGCTTTTTCAAACATCCCAGCTGAGCCATAACCCATAATCATAGTGCTATATGCATATGCACATGGAACTTCCCGACCATCTTCCATCTGATTAAAAAGCTCTTCTGCTTCATCAAGCCTATTAGCTTTGCATAAAACCCCGATCATACTGGTATAAGTCACATCGTCAGGCATGAAACCCTGTGCTTTCACTTCATGAAAGAATTTCCAGGCCATATCCACCTTGCCAAGCTTTCCAAAACAGTCAATGCATACATTATACAGAACAATGTCTGCCACAAAAGCATTGTTTCTCATTTCATCTAGCAGAGAAAGAACAATATCGATTCTCCCTTCTCGGGCAAAAACTCGGACGACAGTTGTAAACAAGTGCACATTAACTTCATAACCTAATTCTTGCATCTGTCGAAAGAGAGTAAGCACAAGGTCGGGCTTGCTAACTACAGAAAGAGATCCTATAAGCGTTGTGTAGGCTGAAAAGGCAGGTCGGAACTTAAACTTCCTCATAGTTTGTATAAATTGGAAAGCTTCATCTAACATATGAGATCTTACACAGCATAAGACAAATTCAATGCATGTGTTATTAGACGGACCAAAACCAGCATAACTCATCTCCTCCAAAACCTCTTGAAGATTATGGAACTGTTTACTTCTAGCCATGATCATGAGGAGGCTATTATAAGCTTCTGGGCAATGTACTTGGTTAATGCTCCTCTCAGTCCACCGAAAATAATTTATGGCTATATTGACATCCTTTAGCTTCTTCAAGACTGATATAATTAGTTCTTGCTGCGGCTTTTGGCTGACCTCAGATAAAGCTGTTTCGATACCAGGGCCCCAAGCATCACTCTCTAAGATTTTGCACACATCTTCTACACCATGGTTTGAGACCTGAAAATTTCTATAGGTTCCTATGCTATCCAAACCAGGAGATGTAAGGCCCCTGTCCTCCTGCCCCGAATGTCCACCGTGCAAGGATGCAAATTTACTCTGAATGACATAGGACAGGCCACGCTTATGATCCAAATGAAGGATGATTCCTGAGAAAAATGTGGTCGACCGGTCAATAATTGCAATAGAAGTAACAAAAAGGGCACGAGAAGAGTTCCTTCTATATAGAAATTTCATTAATCGTATGAATCTCGGACCTAGAAATACTAACAGAACACCATAAAGGGGAATAAGAAATGGTTTTTGATGAATAGGAACGAAATACAAAACTCCAAGTACCAAAAGTGACAGAAAAAAGACAGGTCACAGTCTTCAAAAGATTTCTGATAGGAGTTCAAAATAAAAGATGGGTGCAAAGAGCTACATAACCAAAAGAGAAAGAGCTAAACTCGCAGCAGGCGAAAATGGAGGAATTCCTTTTAGGGTATTGCCCCAAAACTTGTTCCTATAATGGTGTTACAACTCAATAAGCAAGCCATGGGATCCCTTCACTATATATTATAAGAAAAATAGGCATTCATGCACCATGAATTGCACAGAGAATTGGATACATCATAACATCACATGTAGCAAATGTAATTTAGATAGAGCAAAAAATAGAATAAAGCAAAAGAAAAAACAGTATCTCAAGGTAACCTGGTATACGGCACAGCATGATTGTGAGTTGCTACAAAACCAAGTATATTCCAACCTGAATCATTTGTAACTACGAATTAATACCATAGTGAATGTCTCTGGAGCTGCAAGAGAAGAAATTGGATAATAAAAGACGAGAATCAAAGGCCACCATTAGCTTCCATGATTAATATCAGAACTTACAATATATAGTAAAATTAGTCCGGAACAAACCACTTTTTCGAAATCGTCGAAAAAATTCTTTCAATTTCTTTTAAATGAATTGATGCTGGAAATTCGAAATCGAGCTTTTCAGATAGAAAAGAAAACTGGAATAAGTTGATGTGTATGAATGTAGATTCTATTCTGTAAACTGTAATCCGTATGGAGAAATGGAATTTCACTTCTAATGGCGCAAATTCAACGGGTTCGTATTTGAATTTCGAGGGTTAGGGTTACAAACTTCTTTTTTTTTTTACGTTTTTTTCAACGTTTTTTCAACAAAATTGTAACTTTTTAAAGTGGGTGGGTGTTTTTCGGTGGATAGGTTTTTCAGTGGGTAGGTGTTTTCGGTGGTTGAGTTAACTAGGTGCAAGAATCTGGTGGTTGGATGGGCGGTATTGGGGTTGAGGGGTCACGTGGTGGTTGGGTTGATGGGTGAGGTTTACAGTGGTGGTGGTTGGGTGGGTCGGTGGTGGATGAATGGGTTGTCTTGTGGTAAGTAGTTGGATATGGTGGTACGTGGTTCATTGGACGGTCTGGTGGTTCAGAGTGGTTGGATCAGGTGGTGACTAGTGGTTGAGAGATCAAAAAGATGGTCAATGATAATGTTAAACCCTACAATTAACCTAGCATGGGGTCTGTTTAGGATTTACCTGGTGGGGGTTAGGGGGCAACGCCCCCGAACTTTTCGATATATGTTATTCAATATATTTCGTCTATATTAATTTTGGGTTTAGGCCCATCTATTTAGGTTAATGAGTAGGGTACTAAACTCTATTATCAACCTCTGCCTCCATATTATTCTGTAATATGTACTATCTCCTAAACCTAATAAACAGTTTCTCCTTTGCCTGTGGACATTAAGGGTGTAAGCGGACTGTGAAAAGTCCATAATCCAACCGTTAAGTCCAAACTTGTCAGACTTGACTAGACTGGATTTTTTTTAGAATGGACTCAGACTCAAATTTTCGAGTTCAAATATTTTCGGACTAGATTTGGAATAAGTCCAAATCAGTCCAAAAATATTTTTATATATAATATATATTTAATATTTATATATATAATATGTATATATATATTATAAATATAAAAGATGTAAGTGACTTAAGTTATGTAATGAATATAATGAGTTTAATTTTTCAAATTCAATTATGAGAAAACGTCTTGAATCATTAAATGTAAATTTGGGGGGGGGGGGAGGGGGGGTGGGAAATCGGATTGGACTGGTCTCGATTCGGACTCAAGAAAAAATTATCGAATTGGACTGGACTAGACTCAAAAAATATTTGGATCGACTTGGACTCAATTTCTCTAGTCCAAAAAACTTTGGACTGGATTTGGATTTGGCAAAATCCAATCTAGTCCAATCCACTTACAACAGATAAGTCAAGGAAAGTAGCTAACACATTGTTAGTGAACCACTTTAATTCTTATGTCGATTGTTCATTGTTATTTGTTTCATTAATTGCATTTGTCACAACATATAAGTCAAGGAAAGGCTAAGTGAAAACTTAGGAGGATTAGGGGAAAGAGAAGAGAGGATCTTGAGAGTAAAAAAGAGGGTAACGGGAACCATTAAATTGAGAAAACAAACAACAAGTAAGGTAATCAACTAATTTACGGACTCTTTTAACTTTATGTTGATCCCCTTTCTCCCCTTTTGTTCCTCTTTCTTTTCCATTTCTTCTTCTATTTTATTCACTTAATCAGTCTTGATCATAGTGACCTTTTACTAGATTTTTGATTAGTTTTTACTGGATTTTCTAGTACATTTACTTTCATATGTTTTGTCGTGTTTCGATTCTAGGTGTAACCACTGTTGCGGTTGCAAGTTGGAAACCGACATAAGGTGAGAGTTTTGAGGACCTCAATGAAGATATGGTGCATCCACACCATATGATCACCTTGTCAGCATAAAAAGAGAAGAAAAGAGGGGTTTTCGGCAATAACATTGGTGTGCCCGCACCAACTACTTTTTAGGTCAGCCCACACCACTCTGGTGCCCCCGCACCAGATATTGAGGTGCGTCCGCACCTTCCGGCAGATTTATGCTCCTTGATGTCGGTGGCATTGGTGCGTCATCATAGGCTAATAAGGTGCGCTCACACCCATATGGTGCTGCCGCACCACTCACTATGGTGGGCCCGCACCTTTCGATGGGTGAAATGAAATAGAGATCAGTGGTGTCGATGTGCTCGCACCATTCACTATGGTGCGTCCGTACCATTTATTCTTCTAGAAAATCTTGTAAGGCTTCGTGCCTAATAAAATAAAAGTGATGTATTATTTTTTGAGTATGCTTTTATTATTGGGATCCTTTTCTTAGGGGATTTTTTGTACTTTTTGGATCTCTTAATCAATTGACTAAAGATCATTTGAGAGAGGATTTATTTTATTGATTAAGTGATTATGCTTGAGGATCATTCGAGAGAGAACTCGATTATTTTAGAGGAAAACTAAACCTTGCATAACTGTCACCTTTGAATCATAATTGCATTAATGATCAATGTTTCATTTATTTATACTAGTAGCCTTCACTCTAGTGTTATCTCATTGATACTTCAATCCCATTTTTTTTTTCTAGTTTGTTTGATCTTAGTTAGTTGTTAGTTGTGGCAAAACCTTTCTAAATTCCCCAAAATTTAAAGCCCCTTCAATTAGGCAATTTAAACTTGTTAGAATCACCATTTCGTTGTGCATCGACCCTTGACTTGTCTTTACTATGTTTTTAGTATTTGCTTATAAGATGTTATAAATATTGTTTTGAAAGTTAATTTTGGTGCATTAACGACACACTAAAATCTCTTATCAAAATGGTGTCATTGATGGGGAACCCTTGCTATCGATTGAAGTTTACTTAAGTTGAGTATTGCTTAGTTGTTTTTTTCTTTATTTTGTTTGTGGTTGTTATTATATTCGCCAATCCTCTACTTAGTTTTGTTGTGTTACATGAGAATAAGAAGAGCTCACGGTTCATCCACTTTGCCTCTAGATCCAGAAATCGACATTACCTTGTGAAGGCTTTGGAGAAATTTGGAACAATTGTCTTTGGGTTCCAAACCATCTTAACCCTTCTCAAGCACAAAGTGAAGTTGAATCAGATATGGGTGAAGCAAATAGACAACTCTTTAGGGATTTCAGAATCCAGGTTCCTACGTTCTACAAGGTTGAATTCGACTCCCCATCACCAGTACTAACTTCGGCATTTATCTTTAGTTCACTTGGATGGTGAAAGTAGAACAATTTTGTGGAGGGTCGGATGAAGACTCTCTTGACTATCTTGATAGGTTTCTTGAGATATGTTTCCTGATAACAACAAATGACGTCTCTCGAGAATACACTAAGATGCATCTGTTTCGGTCTTCTATTACCGAAAAGGCAAAATCATGGCTCAAGAGCTTACCTGCTAAATCCCTCACTAATTAGAAGGAAGTCACATTGGCTTTTCTGAAGAAATATTTTCCAGAGTGAAAAACAACAAACATAAGGAGGAAAATCTCCTCATTTGAGCAAGAGATCGATGAGACACTTGCAGTTCAAGGAGATGATCAATTCATGTCCTCACCATGAGTTGAAGAAAAATCTACTCATGTGGTTCTTTTATGATGGCTTCGATCCTATATCATGAGCTTACGTTGATGCCAATATCAATCAAATAGATCAAAGAACTATGATGTTGAATCATGGAATATTTATCTTGACAAGAATTATCTACATGCTAAAATATGGAGCATAAACACAAGGGTTATAGCTCAGTTAGGTAGAGCACCTCATCTACACGCACGCTAATGGTTTTCAGGGGAGACCATCATGCAATCAAAAGAATTCATCTTTTTAATAAATCTATTTCTTACTCTATGACTTTGAGGAAACAAGAGACTAATAGCCTGGCACTTAGTTCTAGTTTGGTCCTATTTAAGCATCCATTTACTTACCAAATAGAACCCACAATTGATTTGAGATATTGATAAGGTGAATGGGAGGTCAAATTTCAAAGATCTCGCAAGAACAACTTGAGTCCACAATTGAAGATGTGATTAAGAACTACTCTTGGGGTGGTTTAGAAGAAGTGCTCAACCAAAAAAGAGAGATAAGTTTGAATTTAATCTATAGCTAAGATGGACTAGCTTGATAAGAAGCTCTCCAAGATCAACCTCGCATCATCTAATCCATCATAGGTAAGTTCTTTCTCTTGTTATATTTATGGAGGTACTAACCATGATTCTTATTATTGTGGAAGTACAAATTCAGAGCATGTGGCGGCAATAGATTCAAGGGGAGATGGTTTTCAAGGAAAGGTATAGAAGCAATCAACAAAGGGGCTAGAAACAACTTCAACAAAGCTACAATCAAGGCTTCAACCAACCTCAAAAAGGACGAAAAATCAACCTCAACAAGGTTATAACCAAGCTTAACACCAAGGGTATGTGCAAGGGTATGACCAAACTACAAATAAGGTGGCTCATCCTCACAAAGGTCCGGTACCTACCAAACCCCACATCAAAGAGGTAATATCCAAAAACTTCCTCCTAATACTCCATTCCCTAAACAAAATCTTGAACCTACCTCATGTTCCAAGCCAAACTCTCTCCAACTTCTCCAAAAACTTAAAGCCATAAACCAACATATACAAAACAAAATCAAAATTTCCAAACCATGATCAACGGTTTGAAGAGCTCCAAGCCCTAAACAAAATGCATGAAACCCGAATTGCCCAAGTAGCTAAGAAAACTTCCTCTACGCCTACAGATTAACTTTCGATCCAACCCATTCCTAACCCCAACCTTCACCAAGACAAAACTATCCATTTAAGGTCGAGAACAAGTTATGAGTCTCAATATACCCAATGAATGTAGAGAAAACAAAATTGAGGAGGTAGGAAAGGAAGTTGAAATTAAGGAGGTTTAGAAACAAGGAGAGAATATGGAGAAGGAAGAGACACAAGTTCAAGTTGGTAAAAAAAATCATTGCCATTATCTCCACCAACTAAAAATTATGTGCCACCGTTCCATACCCTCAAAGGCTGGTGAAGAGAAAATTGAGTGATAAGTTCACCAAATTCCTCAATGTGATGAAAGACCTTCAAATCAATATTCCTTTCCTTGAGGTTATGTCTTAAATGTCGGCCTATGCTAAGTTTTTAAAAGAGATCCTTTCCAACAAAAGGAAGCTAGAAGATCAACTCATCATCTTGCCATATTAATTAAGTGCTCTAGTAAGGGGACCCTTTTGTTAGAGGGTTTTCTTACTTTTTAGATCTATTAATCAATAGAAGATCATTCGGTAGAGGATTTAGTTAATGATTAAGCGATTATCTTGAGGACCATTCGAGGGAGGACTCAAGTATTTTACAAGAAAAACTAAACCTTGAATAAATGTTGCCTTTGAATCACAATGCATTAATGATCATTGTTCCATTTTGATTTATGCTAGTAGCCTTAACTCTAGTGTTATCTCATTGATATTTTAATCCCATATTCTATTTGCTAGTTTGTTTGATCTTAGTTAGTTGTTAGTTTTCACAAAACCTTTCTAAATATCCCAAAAGCCCCTTCAATTAGGCAATATATTAAACTCGATCATTAGAATCCCGATTTTCCTGCGGATCAACCATTGACTTGCTTTTACTACGTTCTTAGTAATTGTTTGTTAGATGTTATAAATATTATTTGAAAAGTGATTTTTGGTGACTTAATGACATACTAAAAATCTTTTATCATCTTAGCTGATTCCCTTACCCTTTCCAAAACCCTCAACCAAACGCCCCCTAACTTTAATACAATATGTTAATAAATTAATTTTCTTTATTTCATGTTATTAATGACCCACATACCTATTTCTCGTAAAAGTAAACTAATAAAAAAAACATGAAGCATAAGGTTAGGAATTTTCTAACCTATGCATAAGTTTAGTGATTTATTTTTATTGTTACTAAACAAAACTTATATATATGGCATAGTTAATTAAGGACAATATCTCATAACTAATATTAAGTTGCATATATGATAATTACATCTTCCTCTTGTCTCCTTAGATCTCGATAGCAAGTCTAAGGTAAGACCAAGTTCACAATAATTTACTGCGAATCCAAACTAACGTATCACATAAAACTGACTATAACTGAAAATACTTATTATATCATATACAAATTGATTTTACTAAAGTTGTATCATATAAAAACTGAACATATCAATGGAAAAATTGCCAAAAATAAGCCAACCTTTTGAAAATCCAGATATAATATAACCTTTGCATCATTTTTGCCAAATTTAGGCTTCTGATTTAAGTTTACCTACTGATACAAGTTGTAACAGGTTAATGATGATTGATTAGAATAAATTATAATAAATCAAGGTTAATTATGATCAATGATATATAATTATTATGAATAAGAATTAAATCTGATTTCACCACTAATCACCACCACCAAACTTAGCCCCACCACCACCAAACCCAGCGCCACCACCACCGAACCCAGCAGCCCCACCATCGAAAAACACCGGACCCAGCCCCTCCACCACCATTAAACACCGAACCCAGCCCCTTCACCATTAAACACTGAAACCCAACCCCTCCACCACCATTAAACACCGAAACCCAACCCCTCCACCATTGTCATTAAAAATCGAGCCCATCCCAAACCGCAAAACCACCACCGAACCCAACCTAAACCGCAAAACCACCACCGAACCCCAAAACCACCACCGAACCCAGCTCAACCGCAAAACCACCATCGAACCCAGCCTAAACCCCAAAACCATCACCGAATCCCGAAACCACCACCCAACCCCAAAACTCAAACCTCAAAACCATCCCCAACCCATAACCCACCACCGAAACAACCTCACCACCACTATCCCCGAAACCACCATACCCACTCCCACTTTCATCCCACAACAACCCAACACCCTCAGCTTAAAACCACCCAACCCCCACCTCGAAACCTTAAACACTGCACCCACCCCTAACCCGGAAATTACAACCTGAAACCACAATCCAAACCCTAAACCCATCATCACCCTCCCCAAAACCACCATACATATGCTCGAAACCGGCCCAAACAAACCTGTAACCACCACAAAACTACCAAAATACCAAAACCACCACAACCAACTTTCGATAAAGGAAGAGATAGAAAGTAGACGCTGCGGTGGTGGAAGTTCAGTGCTCGGAGGGTGGCAATCCGGTGGGTGGAGGCTCGGTGGTTGGATGATCGATGAGTGATGAGAGAAGTTGGAAGACAGAGGAGAGGGAAGCAGGAGATTGAAAGAAAGGAGAGAAGAATAAAGAGAGAATTAAGAAGAAAAAGAAAATTAAAGAAATAAAATAAAAATATTACCTAAATAACCGGTTACAGGTCATCTGACGTAAAATTGGCAAAAATGATTCAAAGGTTGTATTATATCTGGATTTTCAAAAGGTTGGCTTATTTGGGGAATACCGGCCAAAGGTTGGCTTATTTTTTGCAATTTTTCCTATATCAATTAAAAATTGAT
The DNA here is from genome assembly GCF_026745355.1 of Beta vulgaris subsp. vulgaris. NCBI lineage: Eukaryota > Viridiplantae > Streptophyta > Magnoliopsida > Caryophyllales > Amaranthaceae > Beta > Beta vulgaris. The sequence continues at coordinate 18,511,168 of NC_079202.1, forward strand.
TATATTGTACAATATTTGGTTCACAGTAAGTTATTATACACTATGTCCATTCAAGTAATTTAATTTATCAATTATGAGATTTATCCGTAATTAATTATGCCGTATATATCAGTTTTGTTGAGCAAATATAAAAACAAATAGTTACTTATGTACTTAGTGCATAGGTTAGAAAAACCCTTATTATAATTATACTTTTTGTTTTAAGGAATACAATTGCATTCTTAAGTACTGATTTTTATAGGAATGTAAATCAATTTTATCAACGAAATATATATAGATGGAAATTATCTAGATATGTCGTCAAAAACTATGAGAGTACTCATAATTTCATTTTTAACGTTATCATTCGTGAACGACTATAATATAAAAATTACCTCCTTTACATGCTATAATTACTATGAGTACTTACAACATGGTTTTATACTTTACAAAGTTTTTGTAACGGACAAAAGAAAAACTACTCAACACATTATCGTTGTTAAAATGAATTACAAACTTTTGTTGATAAGTAATGTATTCCCTCCGTTGCTTTTTAGTTTCTAACTTCACATTTGGGGGAAAATAAGGAGAAAGTCCAAAAGTATGAGAAAGAAACTGAAAAGGTGGAGAGAGAAATTAAAAGTGAGGAAGAGAAAATAAAATGTGGGTTAAAATATTGAAAAGTGAATGACATGGGTGGAAAAACAGGAGAAGTAAAGGGACATGCTACCAAGAATAGTAAAGTAATAATGTATAGACTAAAAAGAAACAGATCAGAAAGGAAAAAAATGTATAGATTAAAAAACGGAGGGAGTACTACTGATGTGTTGATTTGGCTTACATTATGTGAAACAAATTCAATGAGTTTATTGCAAAACTTCTTAATATAATAACTTATTTGCGCTAGGGAACGAGATTATGAGAGGGGATTTCAAGGTTCCTTGCTTACTTACCTCGTACGTTTCAAGAGGTACATGATAAGAAGTTAGCATAGTGGTACTTAGAGTTATATATTAAGAGTGACTAGCATGAAAAGGTTAGTTTTATGAATAGGAATTGAAATTATTTGATCATGTGACATTAATTAGTGTTGATGTCTTAAGAAGAAGTATAAATATGAGTTGTGTATGGACAAGCATGTTATGGGTTCTTATTCTTCATGCAAGTTATATGATGAGCAAGTTAAGCTTTCAAGTACTTCATAGAGTTTCAAGCAAGTCTATCCTTTTGGTCAAGTGTGTGCAAGTAGTTTCTTTGTTCTTAAAGGAGTTCAATTAGGAAAATAACTTACTTGATCACCAAACATGGTAGCATAAAACAATTATTAGTTGTGATTGCATGTCTTGTATTATCGGGTCAACATTATGAAACCTTTCAATCAATTAAAGAGGAAGAAAATTGGCGCTAAACCTCGTAGGATGGATTCCCTATAAGCAATGAACATAAGGGGGAGGTTGCAATCACTTTTTTTACATCAATTCAATCTTTTAGCACTTATTTGATCCCACCCAGATATGTTTGCAAGTGAGATAATTGTCTCTTCAATACGGCTGCATCTCCCTGGACAGGCGGTGGAAACTATCAAGCTGGAGTACGGTAGGGGCAGAGGGAATTTCCGGTGGAGCGGTGAAATGCGTAGAGATAGAGTTGAAAAAACACTATCTCGTTGAAAGGTTCTATACATCTGCCTTGTCGGGTAAGTTCCGACCTGCACGAAAGGCATAACGATCATATCGCATGGTAGGTCATAAATTAGGAGAATTTGCATCAACTCTAAATTTTCGGGGACACGCAAAAAACGATAATAAATCTCAAAGGCAGAAGGGAGCTTGACTGCAAGACCCACCCGTCGAGCAGGGACGAAAGTCGGCATTACAGACGTATGATCATTACGCTTCAATCGAGTTATTCTATTCCACCTCTTAGAAAGAAAAGAACTTAAATCAAAATACTTAATAGCTGGTACTCGTCTCGTAGACGCCACTGGTACTTACGAAGGTAATCAAATTCTTCTATATATTAACGAGCGGGAATCGTCGAGGTATTTGTGTCAAAGATAAATTTTTGTGGATGTCTCTTCACAAAAATTATAATGAGCCTGCCGAATCTTCTACTGGTACATGGACAACTGTATGGACCGACGGACTTACCAGTCTTGATCCCGTGTTGCATACTTCTCCACAGGCTTTGCATGACGATATAGATGTCTCTAGATTATTTTGCGTAAAAGTATCGAGATGACTAATAATGTTAGCCAGACTTCGAAAGGGCAAGGACGGTTCAAGGGACGCTTGTCGAAGTATGATCATACTAATGTAGCTCATTTGGCTGAGAGGACGGTCCAAGGGATGCTCTAACCACCTTTCAGTAGTAGTTAATAACCTGTATGACTCTATAAGAAGATGGTGCCCTTTTGATGACAAACTTATTTAAATTATCTTGTATTTAGAGTCAAATTTGAGTTTATCTTCTAAGTTATATGTTTACTTAGTATCATGACTCGGTTTACCTTCTACTCTCTTTGTGTATGTACTCAACTTTCGCTGATGTGTATATTCGTGGTTGATCAATGTACTTTGACCCTCCGAAGTCCCATTTCAACCTTACGTTAAAATGGTGAACACACTTGCCTTGCAGGTAGTCATCGAGCATGCATGGGGTTTGGTTTGGTTTGGTGATAACTTATTCAATAAGCTTTATCACTTTCATTTATATTTGCATATTGGATTTTAAGTTTTAGGGCTATATACTTTCAAATTGTATTAAGAGATTCATTCTATTATTTGTTTTAGATTTTTCAAGTGCATAATTACTGTGAGATTTAATGAACGTATTTAGAGTAAATGTAATTATTTTTTTTCTATAACCTTGCATTTCACCGTGTTGATAACTCTCTTAGCTTCGTCTTTAGGAAAGTGATTTTGGGGGTTGTTACAATTAGCCACGTACACAAATGACATGTACGTTAAACCAGTTAGATCAGGTTATGGGAGTATTTTTGGCAAACAAGATACATAGTTGAGATTATTTTGAAATACCTTAGAGTTAGGATTATTAAAATCAAATAGATCATGGTTCGGATTATTACAGTCAAATTTTTCCAAAAAAAAAACGAAATTGTTGGTAAAACGAGTAGAAATTTTGATGAAGTGCTAAAGTCGATTCCATATAAGCAAAGAAACAAAATTATGTTTCTTGAAGCAGTACTTGTAAGTGCGTCAGACGAAGCATTACAACCTAACATAAGTTAGCTAGCTTACATACATATTATTAGGGGTCAAGTTAGCAAAAATATTATAAGCGAGATAGCAAGATTTAAGTCTTTGTACAACCAAATACATATAGATTCGAAGTGATTTTTGATGAGTCATGTAACAAAAAAATTTACTTTTAATTAGCAATGAGCTTGTTGGTCATAAAACTCAACAAAACATGTAGTCAGTTGTAAAGTCTAAGGCTTATTGAAGATAATATGGAGTCTTGTGAGATATGAAAGTTGATATTTGGCCATTGAGTTACAACTCAAAGAGGTATCAATAAGAGATAGAAAAGGCACACTAGAAACTAAATCCATCTAATATGTCAAAAACAATATCATGCAAAAAATCATCCTTGTGATGTCACAATCCAACAGGATAATGCACAATACGATAATAGTATCATAATGACCAACTTTTGCATCAAAGCATGAATTAAACCAACAGGATAATGCACAATCCTATATCAATCGTTACAATTAATAAATCTATAGGGAACAACTAAAGATAGCTCTAATGAACAATTTAATATGCCAACCAGCACAAAGTTGCTCAAATCTTGATGTGCTTAATGTTGATGTAAAGTCTAAGAAAAGGCTAAACATTACGTTTGCCCTATTCCTATAACTGGCAAAACCTAATCCAACCCAATCATAACGAGTTGGGTTGAACCATCCCAAACTGTTTTATTAAATCAAGCTGAAATTTGCAACTAGATTTCAACCGCCTAACCTATTCATTAAATAGACTAGGTTCAGGTTGGGCTGACCCAAGTAATATGAAATTTTATATTCAAACTTACTAGTTTTCAAGTTAGGCTTTATGCTTTAGGCTTTTGGGTCTTCTAGTGTCTGTGAATTAGGATGTAACTAAAACACTAAAACCTTAAGTGTATCCATTTCTCATACTCTCTACTCACTCATCCACAACTCAATTCTCTCTCACTGACTCACCGACGCCTCATCATCTATTTTCTTCCCCTTTCTCCTTCATCCTTTTCCACTTCAGCCTTCAAGGCTCCAACAACCGATACTTTTGGTATAAAGCGAAAGCCTCAAGACTCCAACAAACTTTAGATATATTGTTAGATTCTTTTTCCTATGTTTGGACGTGTTGTACGAGTAGACGGGTAGTTTACGTTTAAATATAATTATATTAATAAAAAAAATCTTGAACAATAGATATTAGAATCAGAATTTGTGATGCAACTTTGGCTTCTTGTTAGTTGTCAAGTAAGCAGGTTTTTACCTTTTGAGTAAAGATGAAAATTCGATAACATTGTTAAACAAGTTAGTTGGACGTAATCAGGTCAACTAATTTATTATAAAGTTGGGTTGGTTGAAGATCCCAATGCGTTTACATTATCAGGTCGGGTTTAGGTTGAGGACTTCAACCCATTTATCTTAATGGGTCAACCCGAACCAAACCCAAGTTGATCCATTGCTAGCCCTTTGTCCCCCTAGAAAGTACTTAGGTTGATTTAGCAAGCTAAGTCAAAAAGGTTGTATCTTGCCCTATCGATGGGGCTAAAATGGCCCTACCGAGTGACTGGAAGTAATGTCGATTTTTCAGTTTTGCTTCTTTCTCATAATTCCCTTGTAACAGCTAGCTTAATGGTCATATGAGGAGTATCATTCTTCTGATTTTCTATTGATGGGTGAGGGGTTATTTTTCATTCATTGTCGTTATTTGATTTGATGATAGGAGGTTATAATATTTTTGTCATCTTGTGCTAATTTCTCTCTTAATGGAATCGGTTTATTGTGATTTTTAATCATCTTTTGGTTTGTTAGAAACTTATTTTATTATTATATATAGAGTGATCCCCATGAGAAATATATAACATTCATCTATCTTATTCTATTTTTCTTTTCTTCTTTTGGGCATAAGTTCATGTGGCTCGAATCTCTCTTTCTCTCTAGAATTTTTGAGTGTGAGATGATGTATCGTAATTTTATATAGGTTTTAGGTGCATTTAGGTTGTATTTTAGGAACATTTAGGTGCATTATAGTTTGTAATTGCATATTATTACTTAATTTGTGAAATATTACTCCTTTTGTGTGTTTTTGGTGTTCATTCTTTGATGAATTCCAGGTGTTGAGAACATAATTTGAGTATCATTGGACAATCTAGAGTATTTAGAAGCAATTAAAAGGAATCTACATCGATAAGGATCACTATGAATATCTTTGAGTGCAGATTGGAGCCAAAATGAAGTTGAAATTTGACGAAATAATTATGAAAATTGAGTTATGCACACTCTTTTATGCATAACTTTGGACTCAATTATGATGATTGATTAATTACAACGGCATTAGAAAGTAGGCTTCAAGATATTTTCGAAGATATGTTACACGGTCCAAGGCGAGTTGTATTCTAGGAGATATGGGCTTTACAAGATCGCACTATTTTGTTGGGGCCTGTTACGCGTCCGCGGATGAGTTAGTTGACCTTTTTTATTTTGTAACTTACTTTCCTAGTTATATTAGGTTACCTAGTCTTAATAATATATATATAAAAAAGGAAATGTAGCCCCTTCTCCTCTTTTTTCTCTCTCATCTCTCCTTTCTCCTTTTCCACAAAACCCTAATTTTCAACCTAAGGGCTACTGCCCCCTTTTGTGCGGTGGTAAGCCCCTTTCCATATAGTTGTTTATTTGTTCTTGCTTAATTGATTGTATAATTTCTAATACTAGATTAGGGATAATTAGTATTGTTATCATTCGATTGTCTTGATCACAACGAGAGTTGGATTTTGACGGATTTGAGTATTTTAATTAAAGACATGAAATTCTTTACGGGAGTAGGTAGAATGGATTGTAAGAAAGTTAGAGTGTCGCATTTAATGTCTTTAATTTGCATGATTCCACAAGAGTAGGTTTGAGTGCATGTTGAGGAAGCTATAGATACTCGGAAGAGGTTTATGCTATATTATAAGGTGTATTTTTCTTGTGAACATTTAATTATTTAGTTGGAAAAATTGACAAGAATAATCCAAACTATCATCGTTTCGCTCAAAATAATCCCAACTATAGGTTATTCTAGAATAATCCAAACTATGGGGAGTACATTCTCAAAATAATTCAAACTTTTAATTATCCTATATATAGTAGACCCAAAAGGGATCATTGAAGGCAAGAAAAATAAAAGTTTCGATTATTTTGGGAAGGTACCCTAAATAGTTTGGATTATTTCAGAATAACCCAAAGTTCGGATTATTTTGAGCAGACCGGTCATAGTTGGGATTATTTCTGTCAATTTTTCCTATTTAGTTTGGGGTAGGAATTATTATTATATTAAATCATGCCAGTGGGGATACTTAACTCTAGAGTCTTCTATTTATATATTGATTAGTATAGTTTATTCCACTATCATTGATATTAACCTCACTTAGTCTTACCATAATTTAAAGGCTAATCATATAGCAACTTTCTCTCTATGGGGTCGATCCTGACTTGGCCTAATACATAGTTAGGAGGTTAATTAGGTTATTTATTTTTGTTAGGTGCGACACGACTATCAAATTTTGGCGTCGTTACCGGGGAGATAGTTTGTGTTTTTAGTTTTTATTGTTGGTGAGACTAGAGTGTCTATAATTTTTTTCCCCTTTCTATTGTGAATATTTTTTTTTTTCCTTTTCCGTATCATGGAGTCATATTATTATGATGATAGGGATAATTCATTTGATAGACAACATAATTGTAATTCTTGTGGTTCTCATGTTTTTAGTTTTGATACATCATAACAAAATACTCCTAATTTTTGCATGATTTTACAGTAATTACCTTATACGTTCTATAAAACGCATACACATTTTAGTAATTCTAGAGCAATTTTTTCTTTTCCTCAATATGAGAATGAATTATTTGGAAATACTATTATAAATTTGGCAATCTCATTGGTCCTAACCATGGAATTGAAATTTGGGATATACACCTAGCGATTTATGAGGGTTTAAATGAAGAAACTAGGAAAGTGTTGGATTCTATGTCTAATGGACAATTTCTATCTCAATAACCTGATTATTGTTGGCATCTAATTGAGTGGTTGGCTTAGAATAATTATGAACGGGATACGTCTTTATCTTCTAAACCATCCCTTTCGTCCGGATGCATATTACAACACCTTATGAGAGTTTAAATGAAGAAACTAGGTTTAAATGAAGAAACTAGGGAAGTGTTGGATTCTATGTCTAGTGGACAATTTCTATCTCAATAACCTAATTATTGTTGGTATGTAATTGAGTGGTTGGCTTAGAATAATTATGAACGGGATACGTCTTTATCTTCTAAACCATCCTTTTCGTCCGGATGCATATTACAACACCTTCTTTTTCTTCGAACTGTCACTCTATTTCTCATGTTATTTCTCTATGTGATGTGACACCCCCAAATAGTTTCAATCAACCCCTCTCCCCCAATATGTTTGTGATAATTCTACTCAAAATTATCACCCCCGAACCATATATTTATGATGATGACGATGATAAATGTGAACTATTGGAATGATGATGAGATTAAAAAAAGGACCAATGTGATGGATTTTTTGAGGGAAGAAGAAATAATGGTTGAATTCCTTTTTTTATAGGAACATATATAAAGTTGAGAGTGGAGTGATTCACGAGTCTTTGTCGGTTCCACCTATTGTATTTTAGTCTCATCTTCCTTTCTCTCGGAAACTGGACCTCATTTCCTCTTCCCGAATATTATATCCTCCATCATTCCTTATTTCTCCCCTTTTAATGACTTTTGTGATCATGTAACTAATGTACATTTAGTTTATATTCATCCTCTTGGGCCATGTAAATATGCTAACTATTTTTCTTTTTCTAACACATGTAAATGTAACTTTTCTTTTGGTTCTCCTTTTTGTAGGTCTAATAGATTTTTAGGACTAATTCATTTCAAATTTCCTTTTTACTCTTATATAATAGCCTTTGAGATGTTTGAAGGAACATATGATAAGTTTCTTAGCGCGTTGAACTGTTTTGCACTAGTGTACTAGTCTTAAATGGTTATGCAAACCTTATATTTGCGCTTCTTGGGAGGCAACTCGAGGTTGACTAATTTTCCTATTTCGTTTTTTTAAAAAAAATCTTTTATATCTTTTTTAGGTGTAATCTATACTAATATATTAAAAGGCAATTTGATCCCGCGACCTCATCAATATATACTAAAGTCTTAACCACTAGAGCAAGTAATATTCAGTGTTATCATCTTAAAGCATAATACTAATAAATGAAAATTTTCCTTACCTGGGGCGTAGCCCGGGCCTAATAACTAGTTCAACTTTAATTGGTGCCTTTTTCTTTTCTTTTAGTTTGTGTTTGTAGGTGGAAATTGGAAATGGAAATAGTTTTTTTTTTTAAAAAAAGAACAAGTAGTAGAATTGCCCCCGACAATAAACATCACAGCAAGGCCGTGGATATCTTCACCACGCGCCTGGCCTGTGGTTTCCCTATTGCTGAATTCTAGTCCTTCACTCCTTGTTCAACACACCAATGGCACCCACCTTTCACACTCCTCCCCTGCGCCCCACAACCACCCGCCGGCGCACAAGCACCACCAGCCTCACACCAACATCACTTATTCGTCGGCCCCCGTAGATGCACCACTAACGCCCACTTCAGCCCTGCCTTTTCTTCTTCCTCTCTTTGTTCTTGTTTCTTTCTGTCTTTCTTTATGCTAAATACAAAAAGAAAAAACTATACTAATATTTTATAGAATTTAATACTGGTTATATATACCTATTTTATAGTTAAAACAAACATGAGATATTTTTATAATTTCTTATTTATTTGCTGTACCTAACGATTCATTATAGTATAACAGTAGTATATAAGATTAATAACAGATCGTAGCGTATTACTATATTAGCCGATTATTTTTTTTCCGGATTAAGGGATCATTTTTTTCTTTTCCGAATTAGGAGATCATTTGTCCTACATGATTCCCCTACGAGGGGGGTCATTTACGATGGATGATCCCCCTGTAGGGGGTCATTTGTCATGGATGACCCCTATCATGTTTAGTAGACCATGACCCTTCTATGAAGGATAAGTTAGTCTTTTATTCTTTTTTGTTGTATTTAGCCTTTTTTGCTGTATATAGCACTTATTTTCTGCTTTTCATCTTATTTCGTATTTTTTTTTCTTTTTATTTTTTTATTACTCTGATTCCCCATCTCTCTTCTCTTTTCCTTTTTTCCATTTTCATTTTATTATTACTTTTTAACATGAAAACCTAATTCTTTTGTTTCTCTTTCTTTTTTAATGGTTATTATGGGATTATTACAAGTTGGAAGAAAATTCGTTCAAGTTGGTCTTCAAGGAATTGTGCAATATAATTTTGAAGCTTATGTGACTCACTTTCCCACTAATTTGGATAGTAAGCTTCTTTACTCTATATTGTTCATGCTATTGACAAGACTATCTAATTTTTTTCTTGGATTTTTGTTTGTGATGCCGTACTTGTTGATTTCTTATAACTACATTGATTTAATCTTCCCTTTTTCAGAATTTTCGTGCGGCAATAGTGGTGAATTATGGTGTTTGTGAGAGTGTTCGATGATTTGGTGATTCAGTGATTGTTGGGGTTCATATGTGTTCCTTCTCTAATCTTGTTTTTTGCATTGTATACAGTGCAGATTCTAGCTTGCAGAGGAATATTCTATCATTTATTTCTTTTTAGTGTAGATTTATTGCTTTACTAGGATGTTGCACAGTTCATACCACTCATTAGGAGTGGGAATTGACGTGTAATCAAAAAAAACTTGTACTGCTTTCTTAGTTGCATTTGCATTTTGGATTTCATCTCATGTTAGTTGCATATATGGGATTATTTCAAACACTTTTTAAGAACCTTGTCGATATCTTTACTACAACCTTAAGCATAATTCATCTTGTTCATGATTTTTCATAGCATAGTTGTATTGCAATTGATTGTTTATGGTAAGATTGGTTGATCTCTCTTTGGCTTGATTGAACCTTATTAATTAGACAACTTAACCTAAGTGAGATTTTGTACCTATAAATTGACGTATATGTGTCAGTTATGTTCTTTTATGTGTGCTTAGTTCCTCATTTGCTGTATGGATCTTGACTCTAACTTGGTACTCTTTGACACTTGGATTTATGAGTAATTAGATATGATTTGAGGCTTTTTTTAGTGTTATGAGCCTTAAGAGATATTTCTTTTACATATATATTATCCTTTCTCTATCCCCATTGAGCCTTTCTAGACTTTGTTTTGAACCGATCTGCATTACAAGTCTTTAGCCTTGTATGATTTCTCTACCTAAGCCTTGTTAAGTTGAGCAACATTAAAGTTTATGTTTTGAGCTTTTGTTTATGGTTTTGTGGTAGTTATTGGAAGGAAAGATGTTGAAAGAAAGTTGTATTTGCCTTTGAAGCTCAATTCACTTAATTTTCTTTTTTTCGTATTTAGGGCTATGTTAGGTCGTATATAGTTCTACTAGGTACTTATATAACTATTATAGTCAATTAAAGTTCACTCATATGCTTTGAAACCCGTTTTGGGTAAATAAAGGTCCTTTTTGGCCAATTTTGGCCTTTGAAGCCCAATTCACTTACTTTTTCACATTTAACCACATGTTAGGTCATATATATATATATATTATATATAAATAATATAATTATATATATATATATATATAATATATATAATATATATTAATATATATATATATCAATAAAACCAATTAATATCATTAATTAATTCTATTAAATAAATTGGGCTAGAAACGGGGTTTTAAAAATTGGGCTTCCATAAAAACTATTTTTAAAAGGTTTTCGAAGATGGGCTTTTTAAAATGTTATTTTACAACATTTTAGAAAGTGTATTTTAAAAACTATTTATAAACAAAGGTTCTCAAAAATAGGTTAATAAAAAGAGTTTGAAAATGGTTTTGGGCTCAAAACATTTTATTTTAAGCTCGTTCTTTATTCTTTCCTCGATCCAGACCATTTAAAGCGGGATATTAGCAATCATAGGGTATTAAATAGGGAGACATGATTATATGTCTATAGTAGGTGATTAGTAAATGTTTTCGAAAAAGGTAAAATAGAAAAAGATGTAGGCCTAGGATTGACTTTGAAAATTTTATTTTTTTTTAAAAAAAATTGATTGAATATGGTAGATAGGATTTATAGGGAAGATTAGTTAGATAACAAGGAGAAGGTAGACATGCATGACGACTCTGACTCTAGCATGACAACTTTTCTAGATGCACTTTTTAAAATAGACTTGACCTTGCATGAAAAGACTGATTTTTATGCTTGAATTACGTGAGACCCTAGAATGCCCATGGTTTTACGCGAATGCAGATTGACCGAACACAGGATCGATCACCACGACAACTAAATCGATGAAAACCATGCGATGCACAGACTGCGTGCCACGCAGCATTGCTGCACGTGGCACAAAACGCGCGTCTGGCCTGGGAGCAGTGCACCTGGTGCAACTAAATCGATAATTTGATAGCAGGCAAAAATTATAATCGCAAGCAAATGCCGTATAACATGGATGCAAAATTTTGAACCTAGAAGTTTAGTTCTACTTTCGAAACTATGGTCAGGTTGAGGCTGAAAGGGTCCATGCTAAGAGATTGATCCCACGCTTCGTACCTTTGCTTGAAAAAAGTGGCCACGTGTAAGACTCACTCAAGTTATCAAGTCATAAACAAGAGAACTATGCTATGGTTGGTTAAGCTTGCTTATGACTAAGATCCAACACTATCTCTCAGGAAGCTTTTAGAAGGATAAAGCGCAAACCCCCTAAGGGTGGCCTCACGCATACAACATGCGCTAATGAGGCAAGGAAGAGAATCCTTATGGTGGCTTAAACAATAGCCTTGCATATGCAAAATCGTATATATTTCGTAATGCATAAAAAGATTATGAATGGTATTGTTCGAGTTTCACCTACTCATTTTAAAAAATACTTTTTTCAAATCCTCCCCACTGAAGTCGCCAAATTATAGCTGTGTAAAGGTTTTGTATTGAAACATTTTGAAGTCGCTAACAAGTATTTAAAGGAAGACTCATAAACCTTATTGGATTTTGTGAAATTATAAGGACAAATTAGGGACTTGTCCAATGTTGATTTTTCTGTTTTGACTCCATAGATGCTTAATGAACAATAGATTGAGTTCGAGGGGTGAGGGTACAAACACGGTCTGGAACCACATTCGATTCATGTCAAGTTTTATGCAAAAGAATAACCACACTAGTGGAATAAAGGCCATCCGATCCGGTTAAAACTGGGTAAACCGCTCCGATTTTGGTCCGGATGGGGTTGCCTCGCAGCGGTTAACAATGGTTAACTGATCCGGCCATAAACCGGATCAGTTAACTATTAACCGATCCGGTTTTGTTTGAAAACTGTTGCGGTTAAGCAGGTTAACCGATCCGATTTTTAAAAACCGGTTCAATTTTTTTTTTAGCGCCAAGAATGCTGTATGCATATCAGCATTAACCGATCCGATCCGATCCGATTTTGTTAGTGGATCGGATCGGCTAATGTTATATATATATATATATATATATATATATATTATTATATATATATATATATATATATATATTATATTATAATATTAATAATATTTAGAGAATATGCTACAAATGAAGTTGTAATAAGTACCAAAATCCAAAATAAACTCAAAGTTGTGGCATCATCTTCACATGCAAACTTCGATAAGGTAGCGTGCTAGCGAACCCTGAACCTCATTTCTCTCGGTTGTGGTGAAAGAACTCTCCTTTTGTTTGCCATCGATGAATACCTTAAACATAAAGAAACACATATAAGAAAATTTTGAGTTTGATTAAGACTAGTAACTCTAATGAGAATGAGAAAATAATATAATGTAAGAAATTAAGGAAATACAGCTTCAAAAGCCAAAATCGGGCCCAATATGACAATCATTTACCGAAAATGGGTTTCATAGCATGTGAGTGGACTTTATATGACTTTAATAATTACATATGTACTTATTAGAATTATACATGACATAACATGTGGCTAAATGCGGCAAACTAAGTGAATTGAGCTTTAAAGGATTAAATCGGGCCGAAATGGCATTCATTTACCCAAAATGGGTTTCGACGCATATGAGTGGAGTTTAATTGACTTTAATAGTTATATATGTACCTATGGAACTATGTAGGACCTAACATGTGACTAAATACAGAATGAAAAGGAAATTAAGTGAATTAAGTTTCAAAGCCCAAAATCGACCCGAAATGGCCTTCATTTACCAAAGAGGGGTCTCAAATAATATGAGTGAACTTTAATTGACTCTTATAGTTATATATATATATATATATATATATATATTATATATATATTATATATTATATATATATAATATATATATAAAGGAGGAATTTTTCGGGAGCATAAAGAGCTCATCAAGATTTCGAGGCCATAGAGTGTGCCATGTAGGATTGTCATGTCATCAAATTTTATTCTAACCTTTTACAAAAATAAAGTTCTACATAGATTTAAATACACCTAAGGAGTTCTAGATATAAGCTAAAATTATAGTTTGATTTTGCATGAACCTAAATTATTTTATTATGTAAATTGTGTAAAACTTTTGCTACGTAATTCAGAATATTATAATTTTTATTCCATTGGAGAATTCTCGAAATATGCTCTGAAATAAGATCCATTTACAATATAGTTCTACAACTTATGAACTAGAGAGATCCACATAGAATTGTTATATCATTAACTTTTATTTTAAATATTTTTAAAAATAGAGTTCTACATAGATTTAAATACACATAAGAAGTTCTAGATAATCTAAAATTAGAGTTTGATTTTGCATGAACAACCTAAATTTTTATATTATGTAAATTGTGTATAACTTTTTCTACGTAATTTGAAATATTATAATTTTGTTCCATCGGATAGTGCTCGAAATATGTTCCGAAATATGATCCATTTACAATATAGTTCTACAACTTATGAAATAAAGAGCGCCACATAGGACTGTCATGTCATTAATTTTTATTCTAATTAAATACATAAAAGGAGTTGTGGATAGAGTTTCGTTTTGAATAAAATACCTAAATTATTATATTATATAAAATTGAATATAATTTTTTTTGGTAAGTAAATGTATAGCTCACTCCAATTAACATACAACCTAGACTCTAAGTGAGGAGCTGAAAACAAGCAGACCACATGAGGCCAAAGAAGTAGCTTACAAACTGCTACTCCAATCACAATCTCTTCGACTCCATTTACTTCTATTACACATGTTTATTCTATGCTTAACTATGTATTTAATCTCTATAGCTATACATGTAATACTATTTACTTTTGAAAGCCAGAAAGCTTCATTCCTATTCTTCCAGATCATATATACTGTGGCAGCCAGTACTACAAGTAACACTTGTTTCCTTGCCTTGGATTCATGATATGAACGTCTAGCCCAATTCAGCCATTGCATCAAATTTGTCCTCTAATAATGTACTCCAATCCACCTCAGAGTCTCTGTCAGTAACTTTGTCTTGAATATACACCCAAATATTGGACTCAGTTTCCCTGCCACATAAGCAGCAAAGATCATCATTACTGATGTGATATTGGAAGAGTCTCTCCTTTGTTCTCAACCTGTCATGTGTCCCAAGCCATGTTATAAACTTGTGCTTGGGCAGTGATAGTCTATTCCAACACACCTTTAACCCATGGCACTGCAGAATGTTCTCCCACCAGCTGAGTGTACACCTTGCTGATAGATTACTGCTGGTTAGGTGCCCAGTTTTGCATCCCCACCTCTCTAAGTTCATCTTTTACTTTGCAAATGTGTTTCACTATCCAGCTTGCTCCTGCAGGGGCCTTGAAAGTTCACCAATTGTGGTGCTTAATGTATACAACATGTATCAATTTCACCCACAAATCATCTTTGTTGCTGCCTATATGCCATATTAACTTGCCTACAACTGCTTTGTTCCACAACTTAATGTTTCTAAAGCCCAAACCTCCATACTTCTTGTTTGTACACACCAAGTCCCATCTAACATGCCCAGCTTTATCACTATCAACTTTCCCACTCCAAAGGAAATGCCTACACACCTCATTAATTTTGTTTAGCACAGCAATAGAGAGTACAAAAATCTGAGCCCGGTAGCTATGCACACTAAGCAACACTGAGTTGATAAGTTGAGCTCTCCCTGCAAAAGAGAGACTCCGTGTGCTCCATCTGATTCTTAGAATCATCTTCTCAATTAGAGCTTCACAGTCAGCAGCTTTGAGTGATTTGGAGCTTATTGGTACCCCTAAGTACCTAAATGGAAGCTCATCTTTGACAAAACCAGAAAACTGCTCTATCCTTGTGATCTCCCTATCCTCCATGGCAGTATGATATAAAGCAGATTTGCTTTTGTTAGCTCTGAGGCCTGATGACTCAGAAAATAGTTGAAGCCCATGCAATAACAAATATGCAGACTTAGCTTCCCCTTTGCAACATAGGAGTAAGTCATCTGCAAAGCATAGATGATTAAGCTTCAAATTTGCACATCCAGTGAAGAATTTAAACTCTTGCAGATCTCCTATGTAGTTGAGAATTCTTGTCAAATAATCCATACATAGCACAAATAACAAGGGGGACATTGGGTCCCCTTGCCTCAATCCTCTCTTAGCAGCAAAAAAGCCTTTTGTACCACCATTGATTAAGAGAGTGAAACTTGAATATAAAATAATTATATCATATAAAATTGAATATAATTTTTGCTACCTAATTCAAAACATTATAATTTTTTACCATTTGATAGTGCTTGAAATATATTTCAAAATAAGACCCATTTACAATTACAAATCATAAAAATATATTTAACTAGATGAATGGTAAGACATTATTTAGTATTTATTCTAGATAAATATAATAATAGTTATTACTATAGTGTATTGTATGTGACTATAACATTTTATCATAGGTTTAACTTACGTGATTAAACATATTATCTTTCAAAACCTTAGTCTTATGAGTCCAGATCCTCTAGAGTTCAAATAAAATTCTACAAGGTAGAGTTGTATATGAACCATATATTTTAAAATCAAGAGCGTGTATTGATGATAGGGGATAAAATAAGGGGGTGGATTTTGATGAGAAAAATGGAGTGGGTTTTCGAAAGATAATATATGAGTTATTGAATTTTTATTCAATGTTGATATTACTCAAACTCTACATTGTAGAGTTCTTTTAGAACTCTAGAGGATCCAAAAATCAACCTTACTCAACCAAAACAATTTAGTATTCTAACAAAAATTATTAAGGAAATTTTGTTGTTACAACAAAAATTAAAATCTATAGCAATATGATGAAAAAATTAGAGTATGATTTCACAAAAAGAAGTTTAGATTATTATAGAGAGTTCCACCTAAGCATGACATGTCATTATTTTTTTTTTTAAATAGTGTTTAACATAAATATTATTACATATAAGGTATTTTTAATAAGTGAAGATTACACTCTAATTTTGAATAAACAACCTAAATTATTCAACTATGTAAATCGAATATAGCTTTTGCTAGAAAATTCGCAATATTATATGTTTTTTACCATCGAGTTGTTATTTCACTAGGAACACTACAAGAGGGGGGGGGGGTGAATTGTAGTGTGGAACTTATTGCCCAAATAATGCGGAATTTAAAACATAAGCAATAAGGAACTGAAAGTGCAAGAGAGATTTTTACGTGGAAACTTCTTGTCTCAATACAAGAAGAAAAACCACGACCTACTCAGGATTTAAACTCTTCACTATAATAGGAATCTCCTATGATTCAACCTATTACATACTCACGTTCCACTCGGAACTCCAACTCTCTCACAATCTCCACTCTATATTCTAGACTTAACTCTAAGTCTTTCAAGAGTTCCCACAACTCTTTACAAAAGATTTACTCAAACCCTTCACCCCTAGATAGACTTCACCCTAAGTCTACGCATACACAATAAGAACTTACTCAAGTTCCTAACAAGAACTTACTCAAGTTCCTAACTCGAACTTGATACAAGAATTCACTCAAACCCTTTACCAAGTTCCCATTACAAGAGTTCACTCAAACCCTTTAACCCCAAACACAAATACAAACGCTTGATAATTTTTTAACTCTAGTATATAGAGAACTGAATAACTGTAAAGGAACATGGCACTCGTAGGAACTTGAAACTCAAAGGAACTGACTCAAACAAGGAATAGAAAATATAATTCTTTTGTAACGCTATTCCTTAAGCCAAACTTATGGAATGACATAAGTCTAACACTATGGAAAGACACTAGTCAGACAATTTAAAACCTAATTGAACTTGTATATTGATAGCAGTCTTTTAGAATGAACGTGGGATTAATCATGTGCTAGTGGTTAAACCATTATCCCATGATGTTCCTTCCCTTAAGGAACACGTTCCTTAACACATCCCATGATCTCCATGATCATTGTTAAACGTGGGAGAGAATTAAGTTACTGCTTTCTAAATTTTAGCAACCACTTTGAGCATTAATTTGAAAATCTGATTTAATTCAAAACATATTAATTATTAAATCTGAAATTAAATTATTTTAATAAAAATATTATCTTTAAATTTCTTCCATAAAACCGAATAATATTTTTATTATCTTTTGAAAAATAAAATCTTTTCCTTAAAAAGATTTTCCATAAAATCAGATTTTTCCTTAAATAAAACGGTTACCTATAATCTAGGCATATTTTACTCAACTGACATAACTTACCGTTGTAATGCTCCATCCTAAGTCTAGTTCCTTTTAATAGTTAGTTCCTTTAACTTAGATTAAAGACTACCACGTCTGTTCCTTTAGAGAGGAACAGACAGACAATTTCTTTAACAATACTCATTATACGTATTATAAATCTAGGCTTTTTATTTTCCAAAAACTAAAAAGATAAAATTAAATTAATTAAAATCAGATTCCTAAAGAAACCGATTTTATTAAAAACTTATCTTTTATTTTAAAACTAAAACTTATCTTTTATTTTAAAACTAAAACTTATCCTAAAACAACTAATGCATATTATTATAAATATTTAACCACTAGAGATTTATTAAGAAATAAACTCTAATAAATTCTTATAGATTAAGATAATAATATGCATCAGATTTATTAACTCTTAAATACTTTTGACTCTAAGTTCCACGAGTTCCTTTGACCTTACGAGTTCCTTTAGACCTTGTTCCTTTACCTTTCATGTTTCCATATACTTACATGAATCCTAGAAAATAAACTCATATTTTCTGCCTTCATGCTCCATGCTGCTCCAACTCAAGAACCGCATGTTGATAGCTCCACCTTTGGAACTTCAGTGTGCTAGTTCCTTTAAGAAACTTCGCACTCATAGTTCCTGCTCAGGAACTTCTTGTTTCAACTCTGAAACGTATATTGCTGCTCCCACTCAGAACTGCTCCAGAACTTCATATTCAATGTTTCTCATAGGATGTACCTAGGAACCGCTCTATTTGTGTTCCTTATAGGAACTCTTTTAGGAACTTCACTTGTTGCAAAACCTTCATGATGTGATATATTCAACTTTGATGACTTGTTTCATGTTAATGTAATATGCACATCTCAAACACACATGTTAGTTAGATAATCATCATTTGTTTACAATCATCAAAATACTACATGACTCAACACGAGTGTCTTTGAAATATTTTTCGAAATAAGTTCCATATACAATATAATTTTATAGCTTATGAAAATATATTAATTTTAGATGAACAATAACATATCATTTGTTTTAAATACATATAAAATTAATTATAAAAATAGCGTATTATATGTAACAATAGCAATTATGCTTTTGAAATCATACTTTTAAAAATTGAGTTATATAAAGATAAAAAATACAAATATATAGTTTTGAACCTATAGCATACCATGTTGACATTAAATGAAAAAATCAAATGAATGTTTGTCAACGGCATTGCAGAGGTATTATGCAATTGACTAATTATATTATTCCTAAAATATTTGTTGCATAAATAATTATTTATGTTTTTATTTTTCATATATCTATATGTCAGATCTTATTATTTTCTCAATGAACTTAATTCTACTAAAATTAATTAGGAAATCAAGGTTCGAGTTTCTAGGCTATTTGAGATCGTAGATCATGAAAAAAAGGACGTTTGATAAGTCTTATGTCACGATTGATGAATATATTTTTCTCTTAAATAGAGGTTAGTTTTATATTTAATTTAATTTATTCATGATACCATCATTATGATCTTTTTTTTTTTTTGCTTTTCCATCTCATATTCTATATGCGTTAGTGTTTATGTGCTAATATTCCAACTCTATTCTTTCTGTCGGCATCTATTAAATGTTTATCCTCTACTTTCTTAAAGTATCATTTGGGTATTTTTCATGTTAAAAATGTGTTAACTATTGTTAGTCATACTAATTATTGGGATACTATTTAATAATTGACTTAGCTACAGTATTCAACTGAACATTGAAAATATAAAATTTATATATCATAATAAAAAAAATCAAGAAATTAAAGTATAACGACAAATACTTTTTCATTCTTTTTCTACTACAAAAATGCATTTGGGCATGGTTAGTAAGAAAATAAAAAAGGTAATTTAGCATAAAGGGTTAAACTAGAGTAGGGGATAAGTAAATCCTTAATAAAGAAAACGCAACTTTATGAGGCAATTTGAGTAATTAATGATGGTTTATTAGCATAAAGTAAAGGTGATGTTGTCAACTGTAGTTGCTTTTTTCACCAAAAGTTAAGTGATCCGAGTAGATGAAACTACTCAAAGTGGTTATTGTTGCAATAGAAAAAGAATGGAGAAATTATATAACAGTTGTATTTAAAAATATCATTCCACATCAACAAAAAATCAACGGTGTTAACAAAAAATTAGCAAAAATAAAATAAACAATAACCCGTGCAACGCACGGGATTCAAAACTAGTATCTTTTGTAAAAAAAGCATATTTCTCTAAAGTGTTTTTAAATATTTTTTATCTAACACTTTGCTAAAATATTTTTAATTAACAATCTTTTATTTAGCTACAAGGTTTCAGTTATCTAGTGCTCTCCACCTACCAAAATCTATAAATACTCCATCTCTTTACCTCACATTCTCCGACGCCCCAGTTCCTTCGGCATAATTCACAATATTCATGCTCAACTCTCTCGCATGCCATCTGTATAACTGCCACAACAAAGTTTCATCTAATTTGATCACCTCACTCCAAAAACACTTCACCCTCATCACTTGATCCCCTCATACAAATCTCTCACATAACTAATTCTTTCACCCAGTATTTGGTAATATGTCTCGCTTAATATTAGGACTCCTCCCTTATTAGGATTCCTTCCTAGTTTATTAGACGGAATAATATCCTGTTTATATTATTCATCTCTTGTATTTTTGGTGTATTATCTTTTTGGGTTTGTATATTTTCCTTCTTTGGAGTTTTAGGGCTAAGTATTACGTTATATATTATTTTTATTATCATCAAATGAAGCAAGCCATTTTCTCCTATTATCTCTAAAACTTAACATGGTATTAGAGCGGACGAGAATGTTGTGACCTATCCAAGATTGCAAGATTAGAGTGCTTCACATATGGAGGAGTTTTAAGAGTGTAAACCACATGTGAGTTAGGAAATAGTTGTCTCGCATTGAAGAATGAAAGAGAGAATGACTAATATATAAATTGGTGGGTTACTCCACCTATCACCAATTGGTTTTAAGATAGAACCCTGTCAACTTTGTATGTGGTCAAACTCTCATCCGTTGTGAACTTGTGTTAGGCCCAATGAAGTTTATCACTTAACACTTCACCATTCATCATCAAACTCCTAAGTCAGCGCCTATTGGAAACTCCCCAACATATAAACACCAACACCATCGTCTAACATTATCCTTCTTAATAATATTAATACTCCTTCCATTACCCACGTTGACTGCACAAAATTACAAAAACCATCTTGCTAGTGGCTGACCCGGGAATTGAGTAATGGGGGTACAAATATATTACCAAGATAACAAATTTATAACTCGTAATGGTTATTTCATCGCAAATTCGTAACCCTTGTGCGTCAATGATATCTCACACAATATAATTAAGGATGTGCAAAAATAATGTTCCATCCATCTCGTAATGAACAAAAAAAAAACTATTTTCAAGAATCAAATAATGATATGGTGCCATAACTTTTCTAGGCAAATGATGGAACAATATGGAATAAGAAATAGAATAATAATTATATTTGCAAAACCCAAAAAGGAATCAATAACTAAATTACGAGACAGAGCAAGGAGAAGTAAATTCTTACTTGCATGGGCAGATTATATTTTCATGTTAAAATTGTTAAGTTAAAACAATCAGTAAACTATAATTATAAAAAAAACATGTTTAATGATTATGCTTTTGCAGAATATGCAAAACTATACAAGACTTGTGACTCATGTGATACAAGGGTGAAAATAATGTATTATATAAGAATTATAAGTATATATTTCTTTGTTACAATAAATAACACTCATAATTTTAGATTTTTAAATAAAGTAATAGAACGAAATAATTAGACAATACAATAATTCATTAAAAACATTATGGAAAGATGGTTAGTAATATGAACTACATTCCTTCTATTTGAAATTTTCTACACGTATGCCAAAGTAATATGTTATCGTGTAATGCCAAAGTATAATAGAAGACTCATATAACATATTTCTTTAAAAAAATCTTTATAACATGTCAGCAAGATGCCAAGACATCAATGCACCAAAAATCTTGCTGTGGAAAAAGAAGAATATGGTGTTCGAACCCCTGACCTCAAACCACAACAAAGACATCATGTCCCCCCCCCCCCACCCCCAACTAACAATCAAGACAAGTGCTTCAATTCAGTCTATCTTAGATCTATAAAATCCAAAATCATTGAGTCTGGCGAAGCCAATCACCAATACAATCCACAAGGGTAACCCATTAAGTTTAGTGAAGTTAGCATTCCTTATCACCATAGAAAGACTAGTCCTTTCTCATTGAGTCTATATCACTATAGGACTTCATCTATTATACTATTTCCTTTTTCATATCATTTTATTTCTCATTGGCTTGTCACCATCATATATGCTTCGAATTCAATGTTGAAACTCAAATCAAATAATCTGTAATGACATTAAATAATAAAACAAATAAAAAATGAAAAAGGACATTCTTTGAATTATGAGTTATTTCCCTTTGTTCTCGATCATTCAAAAAGCCATCATCCACAAAACATCGCCATAAAACCAATATAAGAAAAATCTATTGAGCCATCATTCTCCATGATCATAAGCAAATAATCCTTCAAAATCAAAACTCCACAAATAACCTTTAAACCTTCCAATACCACACAATAACTTATGTGCAAGCCTTACTACACAAAAGAAAAATATATGCCAAGTAAAAACAAAAGGTTAAAAAATTTCAAAGTGCGAAAAAAAGGCAAAAGCAAAACGCACTAGACAAAAAGAAAAAAGTGCAAAAAGCAAAAAAAAGCCAAAGGCAAATAAAAAAATTTAAGTTAGGAGGTTTGCACACAAGTTCTATCCCTTCGATCAACCAAAACCTTAACCTATAATCCAAATTCATGATCATACCTTAGCCCAACCAATTAAACCCTTCTCAAAAAACTCAAGCCTTAAACTTTCAAACCTTTCATCAACCATACTCTTTCTCCAAGGTATGTCCAAGCCGCTAGGTTGAAAAACCGAAAGGGCGACCTAGGAAAAAGTTAGGGCAAAAAGAAAATTCAATCAAAACTAGAACCACAATTAGTAGAGAAATGTTAATTTGCATCGGACCTAGGAACACCATTTGCGTCGGACATAGGTCCGCACAGGTCTCGACGCAAATTAGTGATACAGATCTGCGTCGGACAAGGAAACGACGCAGATGAATTGCTACTTGCGTCGGATGTTGGTCTACATGCGACGCACATCGAACTCCCCAGCTAGCCTAAGCAAGACTAATTTGCGTCGCACATGGCGCCACGTGCGACGCAAATTACGTCTTCTGCGTCGGATCAAGAAACTCATGCGACAAAAATATTCGATTTTTCATTAAAAAAAAAATAAATACCCTCACCAACCTGCCTACGGTTTACACTAAATAATTTGCAAATATGGCAAATCTAACACAAAAAACGAAATACAAAGAAGGAAATACACAAGCAAATGTTTGAAATATATAGAAGCAGATTTAACAAAAAAAACGAAATAAAAAAACCCAGAAACGAAATAAAGTAAAACGAAATGAAAAAAATCAGATCTAATACAAAAAATATAGGAAAAGATGATGTACAATAAACAAAATACAAAAAGAAACTAGATTCAAAATACAAATAAAACGAAATGAAAAAAATAGATCTAATACAAAAAATATAGGAAAAAACAATGTACAATAAACGAAATACAAACAGATTCTAGATTCCAAATACAAATAAAACAAAAATGAAAAAAAAATTGAACCCAGAAATAAAAATTAGATCTAACACGAACCCTAAAAATTCATTTCCACGCCGTCAACTCTTTCAATCTTCACCGACGAGAGAGATTTCGATGTGTTCTTCAATCTTCTTGTCGACATTGTCGATTTTGGATCAGATCTTGGAAAATGGCAAAAAACGAAGAGAATTACCGGAGTTGGAGGAGAGAGAATGAGAGAAGAAAATCGTTTTTCACAGGAAAATTGCACGTGTCTCCGCCTCCGTGTCACTGGAAAATCACTAAGAATTCGGTTATTGGCGTTCTTTTCACCGAAAAATTGCAAGTGTCTCCTCCTTTGTGTCACCGGAAAATCACAGAGAATTCGGTTGATGAGAGTGGATATGAGATATGAGAGTTGAGAGAGAGTTGAGAGAGAATTGAAGGTGAACGGATTTGAGAGAGATGAAGGTGAACGGTTTGAGAGAGATTAGGTTTAAGTGGACGAAAACGGCTGAGGCAAAATGATATAAAAGTGGGCTTTTATATGCGAGCTTATCTGCATCACACACCTTATCCCACGCGACGCAGATTTTTAGTTCTTTTGTTTAAGTCATGGAAAACGATTTGCGTCGCATTCCCCTAAGCATGCGGCGCAAATCATTAGGTCCAGTCATGTGCGTCACATTATAGTTGTGTCTGACGCATATCATGTTTGTCATCTGCGTCGCATTCTCAACCCTGTTCGACGCAAATGACTCTACCACCCATCTGCTATCATTTTGTGCGTCACACTTTCTCTTATGTGCGACGCAAATATGTTATTTGCGTCGTTGCTTCTAGCATGCGACGCACATAGACTGACGCAAATTTGCATTTCTCTACTAGATTGACGCACATAGACTGACGCAAATTTGCATTTCTCTACCATGGTCTAATTGCACAAGGATGAGTAAGAATCCTTATCTCGAGGTTCGACTGTTTCAATAAAATAAAATTAGCCGAGGTCTAATGATTTGACTTTTTAGAATTCAGGAGCATACTCTTTTTAGATCTCCACATAGACTCGAGTCTGAACCTAGTTACGTTAAAGCCTTTTCCCACCTACATCTATATGAGTCACAAATTTAAACATTTTTTAGTTTTCAATCCCAAGCTCTCCTTTTCCCTGAAAGACTCTCTGACAATTCCATGATATGTGGTGTTAAACAGTTTTCAAATACCAAACTATCCATTTCTAATCATTCTATCTCTCATATCCCAGATCTCCTAATCTCATAACCCTGACCTTGCGTTGCATTTCATCATCCTTGTCTTTGATAACCCTGACCTTGCATGACGTGTCATCTCTTTAGCTTTGCATAACCTTAATACTTGCATAGTGTCTCATGTAAAGAGACTAAGTTTACAGATTTGCTTCACTATATGCTTTAGCTGAGTTGTTTCCACATATCTGCTAACATCTTCTTTTGCAGGTAATCATATTGCTTGTAGTTAGTGTTTAGCATACTAACTTTGTTTTGTGGAGACCGATGATATATAGATCAATTTTAAACTAGAACGTTTAGAATCGTTCTATATCCTGATACCATATACTTTGAGTTTTGGTTTCCTGAACCTCGGTCAAAATTTGGGGTTCTACAGACATAAAATCATGTCTCCCCAAGTACCCAATGATTAAATATACCGTCGTCCTAATTGGTCGGGTCCAAAGGAAGAGTAATCGAACAAGCTAATCCCAAGACCATTTCGAAGATATAAAGTCTATTTATTAAATCCAGGCCCAATTTGAGATCCAATTAATTATTCCTTATAATTAATTTAATTTTTAATATTTGAATATTAATTATTCTTGATAATTAAATTTTATAAAGATATTTCGACAATCAGATTTTTATTCCTAACGATAGTTAGTTTAGGATTAAATTTCAAAGGATATAATTACCAAAGGATAAAAAACAATCTTAAAACAATAAAAAAAAACAGCCAAGAAAAAGCAAGTACACATGGCACAAAATTGTGCATCTGGCACACAACTATAAGTGTGGCACGAAGTTATGCGTCTAAGGGCATACATGTGCGTCAAACACAAATAAGAGGTGCGTCTAGCGCACAATTTTATTTATCTTTTTGATTCATTTTTGGTTTCCTTTGCCTATAAAAATCTCGTCCTTCGAGCGACTTTTCACAATGCTTTACTACGCTTTAATACCTCAACATCCCCAATAACAAACACTCAAACTCATATTTACACTCAAAAATACAATCAAATACATTCAAACATTCATACCTTCTAATTTCTTGTTTCAAGCTTGAAGATTGCTCATTCTGAAGATTATTGCATATGACCCAGGCGATAAAGGTATAATTCTTGAGGGTCGATTCCAATTGAATTCTTGTTTTACTAACAATCTACTTGTCACGATGTAGTTGTTCAAAGAACTAATGCTATACGGTATATTCTTCCCTAATCACTATTGATAGGCGTGTCACACACCTAACAAAAATAAATAACCTACCTAACCACCTAACATGTAGAAGATTAAGTTAGGGTCGATCTTACAGAGAGAAATATGTTATATGATTAGCCTTTAAATAATGGTAAGACTAAAGGAGATTAATATCAAGAATAATGGTAGAATAAGCTATACTAATCAATATCAAAATAAAGACTCTAGAGTTAAGTATCCTCACTAGCATGAATTAATACAATAATAATTCCTACCCCAAACAAGCTAATTAAATGTTCACAAGGAAAAATTATTACACCCTATAAAATACCGTATACCTCTCTCGAGTATCTATGGTTTCACTAATATGCAGTCAAGCCTACTCCCGTGTAATGATGCAAATTAAAGATTTTAAACATAACATTCTAATTTCCTAACAATTCATTCTACACCAGAGGAAAAAAACTGGAAGGGCTGCACTTTAAGAGTTGCGTTTTTTAGAAAACACGACCCATGAGTATGAAGCGGTGCGGTGATCTAGAAAACGCAGCCCTTTTGATACGAAGGGCTGCGGTTCTTTGGCCATACGCAACCCTTTATGTGAAGGGCTACGGTGTCCCATTTAACCGCAACCCTTGTGAAACGTAAAGAGCTGCGTTTAGCCAAAAATTTGCAGCCCTTCACTTTAGAAGGGTTGTGGTGAAGGGTTATACGCTGCCCTTCCTTGACTGAAAATGCGAGAACATCTTTAGACTACGCACAACACGAATTTCCCTCACTCTCTCTCACTCACTCACTCACTCCCGCTCACTCTAATTCTCACTCATCGGAGCCCTAATTCAACCACCGATGACGCACCACCGGTTTTCTCTTCTCAATCGACGATGACGCACCACCACCGACGATGTACCGGTTTTCTCTTCTCTTTTATTGTCTAAGATAAGGGTGTTTTAGTTGCATGCTCTTTGCGGGTTTTCTTTATTTCAACCGACGACCACGCACCACCACCACGACGCAACGTCACCTTCACTTTCTCCTGTCCTCCTCTCCTCTTCTCCTCTAAAGGTAATTACCCTCTTTTTCATATTTTTTACTTTCCAAATACATTAATGGAAATTGTTCGATTCCAAGCTAAGGGTGTTAGTTTTTTTATTATAATGTAATTTGTAGTTGTTTATTTCCTAAACTCAAAGTATTAACCTCTCAAAGAGTCCATTTTTTTCATCACATGAGTTAGGATAATTAGGACTTAGGAGTAGTGAATGAGATACATTGGAGGAGAGTGAAAACTTAGGAGTGGCAGGGGTGGGCTGGGCTGGGGGTGTGGGAGGGTGTGTGTTGGGGTGGAGGAGGGCTGGGGATGCTGAATAGGGGGTGGGGGAGGGTGGCAGGGGTGTGGCAGAGGCTTGGGGAAGGTGGGTAGGGGTGTGGGAGGGCGGGGAGGGTGTGTGTGGTGGTGGGGAGGGTGTGATTATGTGATTAGTTAACAACTCACTTAGTCGCATAATCCTCTTTTGATGCAGCACATTGATGTCGAATGATCATGCGTAATCTTATTTGCATAACCCATGTCCACTCATTTAGTTAAATTTGCTTTTCTAAATTGATTTTGTGATTAAGTGGGTTTTGCTAATTGTAGGAAAAGAGACTAAGCAAGGCAAATAAAGTTTCAACTATCTCTTCTCTCTTAATTTCTCGTCACTTGTATTAAGAGGTAACTAGTTTAATTTCTTTGCATGTTTTATTTTTTGTTTGTTTTGTTGATGAGCTAGATAAAGTTGTCATGTGATTTTAGGCCTTTTCCCATCCAATTGGTACTTTTGGAGTCATTTAACCAAAAATTCATTTCGAACATGATGATATGAGGTATTATATAACTAGTGTGTAAACTTTTATGTTTGCATTAGTTGATGGTTGAATTTCGGGAACGTAAATGTGATTTTAGGCCTATTTCGGCCTTTTCCCGTCCAATTTGTACTTTTACAGTCATTCAACCCCAAATTATTTTTGAACATGATAATATGAGGTATTATATAATTAGTGTGTAGATTTTTATGTTTACATTAGTTGTTGGTCGAATTTCGGGAACGTAAATGTGATTTTATGCCTGTTCCGGCTTTTTCTCATCCAATTTGTACTTTTAGATTCATTTAAACCCAAATTAATTTTGAACATGATAATATGAGGTATTATAATAAGTGTGTAGATTTTTTTTTGGTTTGCAGTAGTTGTTGGTCGAATTTCGGGAACGTAAATGTGATTTTAGGCCTATTTCAGCGTTTTCCCGTCCAATTTGTACTTTTAAAGTCATTTAACCTCAAAATTCTTTTTTAACATGATAATATGAGGTATTATATAACAAGTCTGTAGATTTTTAGGTTTGCATTAGTTGTTGGTCGAATTTTGGAAACATAAATACGATTTTAGGCCTATTTCGACCTTTTCCCGTCCAATTTGTACTTTTAGAGTCAGTTAAACCCAAATTATTTTTGAACATGATAATATGAGGTATTAAATAAAAATTGTGTATATTTTTAGGTTTGCATTAGTTTTTGGTCAAATTTCGGGAACATAAATGTGATTTTAGGCCTATTTTGGGCTTTTCCCGTCCAATTTGTATTTTTTGAGTCATTTAACCCCAAATTTTTTTGAACATGATAATATGAGGTATCATATAATAAGTGTGTATATTTTTAAGTTTGCATTAGTTTTTGGTCGAATTTCGAAAACGTAAATGTGATTTTAGGCATATTTTGGGTTTTTCCCGTCCAATTTGTACTTTTGGAGTCATTTAACCCCAAATTCTCTTTGAACATGATAATATGAGTTAGTATATAACTAGTGAGTAGATGTTTAGGTTTGCATTAGTTGTTGGTCGAATTTCGGGGACTTAAATGTGATTTTAGGCATATTTTGGCTATTCCCGACTATGGGTGGGGGAGGGGTGTGGTGGAGTGGGGGACGGGTGTGATGGGGAGGGGAGGTGGGTAGTGGTAAGGTTGGAAGGTGTGGGTGGGGAAGTTTGGGGTGGGTCTGTGTAGGATGGGTAGAGGTGGTCTGTGCACCTCTGCCCACCCTGCACAGACCCCCACCCACCCCTGTCCACCCCACACCTCTCCAACCCACACCTGCCCACTGCACACCTCCCCACCCTTCCCACACCCACCTCCCCACACCTTCCCCAACCCCCTGCCCACTCCTCCCTTACCCCCCACCTCCTGCACACCCCACACCTATCTCCTCCCACCCCATGCCCACCCCTTCCCCATCCCTGCACACCCTTTCCCTACCCCTTCCCACCTTCCCCAACCCTCTGCCCACCTTCCCCAACCCTCTGCCCACATCCCCCACCTCCTGCATACCTCTCCCCCACCTATGCCCATCTACCCCCACCCCTGCACACCTTTCCCCACCCCTGCCCACCCCTCTGCCCATCTTCCCCACCTCCCCAACCCTCTTCCCACCCCTCTCCCACCTCTGCACACCCCTCCCCCACCCCTTTCCCTTTAGTGTGGCTTGATAATTTTTTTTTTCTTTGATCTATAAATATTAATGTAATATTTTGTATAATTTCAGGGAGATCGCTGATTTGCAAAGGACAGAGAGCTCGAGTAGTAAACACACTATCAAGGATGAGTTGTATGATGAGAGAAAGGAACAAGATAAAGGTGATATGGAGGATTGGGATCTTGATGGTGAATTGGTTACAAAGCTTGAAAAAGAGGCAGATGAAAATGCTATGATTGAAAAGGATTACGTGCAAGACCGACCTCGACATGAAGAGGTATGTGCACGAAGTTCAAGAATTCGCAGGAATTTGTGGGACACAAGAAGGAGAAAAGGAATGAGACCTACAAAGTCACTAGGGAAACACACCCTAATTACTTTGGAGTACGATCATTTGGGGCAACCTTGTGGAAAGTGGAGGCATGAGTATGGCATGCAAATTGGTCTTTGTATGCGAAAACTTTTCATTGTACACTCATGGAAAGAGGTTTTCGAGGGCTTGAAGAAGTGTTTATGGTAGGATACTATGGTAAGGTTCACCTACAATAACGTTTATTTTATTCATTATTTAGTTATATATAAGTGTAATATTAATGATATAATATAAATTACACCAATTGCGGAAACTAATAAGTGAAATGTGTTTTGTTGTAAAATCTTTTCAATATCGAGGATGATGAAACAAAAAAGAGCCTATTTCTATTCGTCATTGCCGAGAGATTCAGAGTTTTTAAGGCCAAGTTAGTGTATGGGTGGATCACTAGCGAAGGAAAGTTGTAGGTACGAAGAAGAAAATAAATGGCGTAGAAACGCCATCCGGTTCTCATGCTTCACTGAAAGCATTAGCCGAGCCTTCCAAATTACCATTTCAGATTTGGAGGAACATCACACCGGCACAGTGAGAGGCATTTGTTGCCAAAACACTACCCCACAAGCTATTGTAAGAATATTATACTAATATTTAACTACACTTTGCTCCAATTTTTTTGTATTAACCTTGCTCTATTTGTAAATTGTGTTTTAGGTAAGGCGTGAGAAAAGTAGTGCAAGCACCAAAGCACATAAGGATTATCATCATTTGGGTGCGCATTCGTACAATGAGGCGAGAGAGAAGTGGATGTTCCCCCATTACCCCACTACGGGGTCGACAACGGCAACAGAGACTAGCTCAACCACTACATTTACACAGGCTCGCCAACCAGATGGAGTCCTGGATGGGTGGTGTTCAATGCGTGGAGTTGATGCTAAGGGAAAGAGAGTGTTGCCTGATCCCGGTACACAACAGATAGCCAACGCCATTTTGAGTAGATAAAAAATGTTATTTTGCTTGTATTCCAAGTGATGTAACCCCAATTTTTTGTTGAAGATGATAATATGAGGTAGAATGTTTATATTTACAATAATCATGTCCACATCTTCAAATTATATGAATTTTAGGAACGTAAATGTGATTTTAGGCCTATTTTGGCCACTTCGCATCTAATTCATAGCTTTTGAGTCATTTAACCCCAATTTCTTTTTGACTAAGGTATAATAAGTAGTGTGTAGACTTTTGCCTTCAATTTTGTTGTTGGTTGAATTTTGGGAACGTAAATGTGATTTCAGGCCTATTTTGGCCATTTCGCATCAAATTCATAGATTTTGAGTCATTTAACCCCAATTTCTTTTTGATTATGGTTATATAAGGCATAATATATCTTTTTCATTCACGATAATTTCTCTCTTATCCTTATGTAGATTGGCTTGAAGGAAAAAGAGGCATCCAGTGAGTTCACTCGTAAAGGACACATCTATGCATTGCACGAGACTTTAGGACAGGACCATAGTGGACGCGTCAGGGGCATAGGAGGTGTCAGCCTTGAGTTGAGAAAGGTTTGTGGCGATCAGTACACTACAACCACAAAGTTAAGTGTAACTAGAGTGAATTCGCCGACTATAGATGTGGAGTCTATCAAGGCTATTATTCGGAAGGAGCTGAGGGAGGAGATGACACATAACTTCAACGCCATTTTGGAGCAAATGGGTTTACCGACTTTTTCCTTGCAGAAGGGAAGTAGTGTCATCATCCCTCAGCCGACCGGTGATCCACGAGGATCCGATGATCAGATGATACTTTCATCTGATCCACCTCCAGTACCCGAGTTGAAGGTAATCACTTCATCCATTTGCTTTATTAATTATGAATAACTATTACTTTTTTCAATGAACTAATATAAATGGACTTTTTTTTCAAAGGAGGAAAGTGCATGCGAACTCTTAGCTCAAGGGGATGGTCCTGATAGGTTCATTGTGGTAGCATATGGTCATGCACAGCCCCGGAGTAACCGAGTATGCTTGCATAACCAGTTAATGGATGATAACCACTATGTGGTCACCATAAATGCAATCATTAATGGTTTTGAAGAGTTACCTCTTCCACTACCGCAGCCAGAAGTTGATCTACATTTGCTTAGCCATGCAGTTGGCAGTTATATTCTATAGCTGCGTTCATTGGTGCGGTTTTCTAATGAGGTACAATCATTAACATACTATATATAGCATCTTTTGGTTTTCTATTTCATATATATATATATATATATATATATATATATATATATATATATACTTTTGACTAATTACTAGGTTTTGGGAAAGGTGGGTTCACATGACAGGAGGGAAAAGAAGGTCGGTTCACCTGATAAGAAGGTGAAGGCAAATGTGCCATGTGCAAAGAACCCACTTATTCTCGATCCAGTGGTGTTACGTGGCCTCAGTATTCCATGCTTTTGGTTGCATGAGTGCACTAACGATTTGGCCGACAATAGTGCAATAGAGGTTGTTTTGGAGGCGCAACAATTTTACTACATTGAGGAGTCATCGACCTTCATTTTTAAGGTTGATATCAAAGAATTCTTATGTGGGGAAGAGTTATGTGTTTCCATGATCCAAACTTTCATGAGGTAATACATAATAAGTATATGTTTAATTAATTTTCAATTAAACTTCCATAATAAGTAAGTTTACTAGCTATCAATACCATTTCTCAAGTTATTATACAATGAATTGAATAGATCAAGTGGCCTAAATATGTTTGATTGGTTATGTCCAAACATATTACGAGATGACAATTTCTTGAAAAACAAACTCGAAGTGAAATAGTACATTGAAACGAGTTTCAAAGCATTATCTCGTTTAGGAGTTCAGATCATCCTTCTCCCATATTTGAAAGGTATGTTTATTAAACCCGCTTTACTTCTATTTATTCGATAATTAAGTTCTAATTGTTCTATCACTAATAGTAGATTTCCTTGTTGTTGTAGCGCTCATTGAACACTTGTTGCGATTATGTTTGTCAACTAACCAAGTGTACGACTTCGATTCATTGCGGAAAAAACCAACCGCGGTCCTTACTTCTCAAAACATTGTAAAATAGGTAGCCTAACCGAAATTATATATATTACTTATTAATATTACTTGATCTTATAATGATGTAATGATGTAGTGTGATGAAGAAAACTATTGGACGAAGACTTGCAATACCATAAGCTCCTGTTTGGATATTAGTCGAGGTAATATAAGTAATTTGCTTGCCCATATATATAGAAATATCCTTTTTCACTACATACTTATACACATCTAACATGCATGTCTTTGGCTGCATGTTTTGGTGAAATTTAAAGTGTCTGCAACAAGACGATGGACTTGCATGTGGTTATTACGTCATGACGTTCATATTCGATATCGTCAACCGTTGCACTAACATCGATGATCTTCAAACGGTTGTAACTTATTAGTGTATATATATATATATATATATATATATATATATATATATATATATATATATATATATATATATATATTATGTTAGTTTAGATTAGATCGATGGGTAGTCTTTAATAGCTTTAGAAACCAAAGTAGCAAATATTCGTAAAAAAGGTTATTTAAGGCCTATTTTGGCCTTTTCGCATCCAATTATTAGATTTTGAGTCATTTAACCCCAAATTGTTTTTGAAAATGATAATATAAGGTATAATATAACTAGTGTGTAGATCTTCAGGTTTGATTTTATTGTATGTCGAATTTTGGGAACGTAAACATGAGTTTAGGCCTATTTTGGCCGATTCGCGTCCACTTTGTATTTCTCGATGATCATTTAACCCCAAATTAATTTTGAACATGATAATATGAGGTAGAATATAACTATTGTGTAGATTTTTAGGCTTACATTAGTTGTTGGTCGAATTTTGGGAACATAAATGTGATTTTAGGCCTATTTTGACCTTTTCGCGTCCAAGTATTAGATTTTGAGTCATTTAACTCCAATTTTTTTATGAATAAGACTATATAAGGTATAATGTAACTAGTGCGTAGATTTTGAACCTTTAATTTAGTGTTGGTTGAATTTCGGGAAGGTATGTGTAATTTTTACAACTTTAAACTACGGTAAATGATTGAATTCTTCTAGCTAGTATGTGTTTTATTCCTTGGTTGTTTTGCAAGGTTTATATGAATCAAACTTTGAAGGGCTTCACCATGGAGGAGTTGAATGAAGTTCGCGATAAGTTGGCAACTCACCTATGTGACGATTGTTTATGAACATTTTGGGAGGATTGTGTTTTCCTAATATATGTACACTTTATCAATTCTATATACACTTTATACTTTATTTTAATATATTTTAAATCTATTTATAATTTGTTTTTTTATTGCATTTTGGTTATATTTTTCCACTAGTGAGAAAAACCCAAAGTAAGAGGGTGTGGGAGGTGGTTTGTGGGTGGGTAGGGTGGGGCAGGTGGGAAGGGGTCTGGGGAGGTGGGTAGGGGTAGGGTGGGTGTGGGCAGAGGGTGTGCAGGTGGGTGGGTAGGGGTAGGGTGGGTGTGGGAGGTGAGTAGAGGGTGTGTAGGTGGGTGGGCTGGGGTGGGCTGTGCGGAGTTGGTCTGTGGGTGGGCAGGGGTGAAGGGAGGTGGGAAGTGGGAAGTGGGAAGTGGGTGTGCAGGTGGGTGGGTAGGGATGGGGTGGAGTGTGGGAGGTAGGCACAGGGTGTAGGAGGTGGTATGTGGGTGGGCAGGGGTGGGGTGTGGCAGGTGGGTAAGTGGGTGGGAAAGGTGTGGGGAGGTAGGCAGGGGTAGGGTGGGACGTGGAAGGTGGGCAGAGGGTGTGCAAATTGGTGGGCAGGGGTGGGGTGGGATGTGGCAGGTGAGTGGGGCAGGGTGGGGTGGGGTGGGGGTGGCAATTGATGGGGGTGTTGGGGGTTGGCAGCAGGTATTGTTTTAAAAAAAATTTGAAAAAGGGCTAGAGTTTTAGGCATAAGTCGCAGCCTTTCTTTTATAGAAGGGTTGCGGTTTATAAAAAAAAATGCAGCCCTTTTGATTATGAAGGGTTGTATTTTTTATTAAACCACAACCCTTCTAAAAGTAAAGGGTTGCATTTTTTATTAAACCGCAACCCTTCATAAAGGGAAGGGTTGCTACAGCAAGGGCTGCTGGCCAAATACGCAGCCCTTAGGGCTATTTTGATTACTGCCCTTGCATATTTTTCCACTAGTGCTAGCTATTCCCGTGGAGAACTTCATGTCATTAATTAATTGAAATATTTAAATCAGTCAAACCCAACTCCCGTTGTGATTAAGACAATGGAATGGTAGCACTTCTAATTATCGCTAATCTAGTATTGGAAACTTCACAATAAATTAAGCAAGAGCAAATAAACAACTAATTTGGAAATGTAAAGGAATACATCACATATTAATCATTTTAGGGTTTTCTTAATCCTAGATTGAATAACTACTCACATATAATAATCAAATAAACTAAATAAAATATATATATATTAAAAAAAAGCAGAACTAATAATCAAAACTATAAAATAAAAGAGAATAATTTAATTGATGATGGAAAGATGAAGTCTTGAATTAATACTTGAAGAACAAAAAGGAACTCTCTAAAGAAAACTAAATATTATAAATACAATATATGAGAAGGAAATAGGAATCAGCAATGAGTGATTCCTAATATATATAATATTGGGTACTAATATAAATAGGGAAGCAAGTTACAAGATAAGGAAGGTCAATTAAATCATTAAATTAAACAGACGAATATAACAAATCCGCATACGCGTAACAGAACCCAACAAACAATGCGATCTTGTAAAGCCAATATCTCCTAGAATATAACTCACCTTGGACTGTATATGTATCATATCGTTGGAAAGCTCTTCAAGCCTACTTTCTAATGCCGCTGGAATTAATCAATTATCATAATCGAGTCAGAAGTTATGGACAAAAGAGTAGGCATGACTCAATGTCCACAATTCTTGTATTAAATTCCAACTTCATTTTACCTCCAATTTGCACTCAAATATATTCATCATGATCCTTATCGATGTAAATTCCTTTCAATTGCTCATAATACTCAAGCTCGTTCAATCATACTCCAAATATGTTCTCAATACCTAAAACTCATCAAAGAACACCGAAAACGCACAAAAAAAAGTAATATTTCATAACTTAAGTAATTATACACAATTATGAACCACAATACACCTAAATGCTTCTAATGTGCAACCTAAATGCACCTAAAACCTAAAATACAATACATCAAATATTCTTTTATATACTAATTATTACTATTCATATGCTTATGCATGATTGTGTAATGTAATGCTCTCATCACCTCACATGATTATTATTGCTAATCAAGACCTAAATAAATATTCTAATATTAATCAGATAATTTGAACAACTTGTTAGGTGATCTAAAATTTGAATTCTTAATAACATATCACTAAAAAATAGTCTTTTATGTGTTTCATGAACCAATCTAGACTAATCTATTTTCTAGGGTGTATTAAAATATTTCTAGTTATTCTTTTGCATAAAACTTTATATGAATCGATATTTAGTAGTGGCCATCAATGGACGAATGTAGTTCATGACCATGTTTGTACCCTCACCTCCAAACTCAATCTATGGTTCATTGACCATCAAGCAAGTCAAGACGGAAAAATCTGCATTAGATAAGTCCCTAATTTGTCCCTATGGTTTTCCAATATCCAATTATGTTTATGAGTTTTTCTTTAAAGATATGTTGGTGACTTCAAAACGTTTTTAATAGAAAACCTTTCGAATGAGGAAGTCAAATACGAGCTCATCCTACGTAGGCGAAATAAAAACACGCCTACACACGTGAACCAACCGTTTCTCAAAAACTTTTACGACATGCAAAAACAAGGTATTTATAGTCATTTTTTGTCAATTTTGACCTCAAATTTATCCCTTAAACCTTAATCGAGCAATTTTTTGGCCATGCAAACTAGGCTACGCCAATCGAGATCTTTTCTAACATGCAAACCGGGGTACATCTGATCGTTTTTTTTTTTCAAATTTCAGCCTCAAGTTTGACCTTCAAGGACCAAAAATGTCCCAAAACATTAACTTAACAACTTTTCTGGCATGAAAATGGAGGAGATAAATGGGCACACAAATCAAGACATTAATTCTAATTGAAAGTTAATGGAGTTAACATTTTTTAATCAAAATGACAATAATTTAGGGTTACCGTTAGGGTATAAAAAAAATGAGTGTTACTAATGGGAAACCCAAAAATAGGGGGTTATCAATGAGAATTTCCCACAAAACATATCATTAAAAGTTGGTCTTTGTGTTTAATGAACCAACCTAAATTAATTTTTGGATTGTATGAATATATTGCTTGTTTATTTATTTATATAAAACTCGAACACGAATCATATTAAGTAGAAGCCAACAATGAGCGAATTTGATTTTTGATCATAATTATACTCTCACCCCTGAACTCAATATTTGGTTCATCGATCAATTATGAAGCTGTGACTTGGAATTCTTCATTAGACAAGTCACTAAGATGTTCATACGATTCTCCAATATCAAAATAGGTTTATGAGTCTTCATTTAAAGACTTGTCAGCGACTTTTTATTTTTCAGAAAAAATTCAAAACAAAACCCTTTACAATAAGGTAGTCAAATATGCTGTCATCTCGCGTAGGCAATAAAAATATGCTTACATTTATTAAGGACATGTTTTTTTTTCTTCTGAGAACAAGATCATTCATTAATCAACGGACAAAGAATACATGAGAAAAGAAAAGAGCCACCTACATGGGACAATGGTTTTCCCCAGCACTTTTCAACTCCAGAAAGCACAAACTTAGCAAGATAATAGGCAAGAGTATTCCAATATCGTTTCACATGGGAAAAACAACAAAGCTAAAATGAGATGTAAGGAATAAAGTATCCTCTAGAATTCTATATCTGTTAATTTTTTAGATTATATGAAATGGGCCTGGATAACACAATAAGGAGGAGGAGAGTTTAGCCCACTTAATTTTTAGATTGTATGAATATATTGCTTGTTTATTTATTTATATAAAACTCGAACACGAATCATATTAAGTAGAAGCCAACAATGAGCGAATTTGATTTTTGATCATAATTATACTCTCACCCCTGAACTCAATATTTGGTTCATCGATCAATTATGAAGCCATGACTTGGAATTCTTCATTGGACAAGTCACTAAGATGTTCATACGATTCTCCAATATCAAAATAGGTTTATGAGTCTTCATTTAAAGACTTGTCAGCGACTTTTTATTTTTCAGAATAAATTCAAAACAAAACCCTTTACAATAAGGTAGTCAAATATGCTGTCATCTCGCGTAGGCAATAAAAATATGCTTACATTTATTAAGGACATGTTTTTTTTTCTTCTGAGAACACGATCATTCATTAATCAACGGACAAAGAATACATGAGAAAAGAAAAGAGCCATCTACATGGGACAATGGTTTTCCCTAGCACTTTTCAACTCCAGAAAGCACAACCTTAGCAAGAATACAAGAGTATTCCAATATCGTTTCACATGGGAAAAACAACAAAGCTAAAATGAGATGTAAGGAATAAAGTATCCTCTAGAATTCTATATCTGTTAATTTTTTAGATTATATGAAATGGGCCTGGATAACACAATAAGGAGGAGGAGAGTTTAGCCCACTTACAAGCTCAAGGAAAAGCAATCAAATACCCAGTTTAGACGAGACCCACAACTTGGGCTCTGATACATGTTAATTTTTTAGATTATATGAAATGAGCATGGGTAACCCAATAAGAAGGATGAGAGTTTAGCCCACTTACAAGTCCAAGGAGGTTCCATCCTATAACCAATTGGTGATAGGATGAGTAACTCCCAAGTTTATAAAGTGTAACAATCTCTCCTCTTTCTCCAATGTGGGACACTCACAAGTGGACTTTCAATGGGTTTCAACAATATCCAAGTCCGAAAAGTAGGAGACTGTCTTTGCGAGCCGATAAATTACTTCTTGACAATCAAATTCGAGAATTATATGTTGAAGCCATGACTCTTCCCCAACTGGCTGCCATGGCAATGGCCTTACATTCCACAGTTTTTAGGGGTCAATTAGGTTTAACACGTATCATTGCAGCAAACAAAACTAGCCCAACATCATCCCTAGCCACCCATCATTTTGCACGGCAGCATCAACATTAAGCTTAACAACAAAGATTACATCAAGGGTTAATTGTTCTCAAAGACAAGAGAATTGCACTCAACCCAAATACAACTCTGAAGGGAGTAACCCCTTTGTCGCAACTTAGGGTCCATTTTACTCCATAACTCCATCATATAACACAGTGACCTGCCAATTTATTCACTGTCTCACTGGAGAAAGTTTAGGTTTACTCCAAAGAATATTGAAATTCCAAAAGATATTATTACTTAAGCAAAATGAGGGTATTATTAATGTGAGTGAAGTAACCAAGGATGTCTTGGCCTAGTGGTTAAGATTGAGGTGCTGTGAGCGATAGGTCACAGGTTCGAATCCCCCCTCCCCTTCTTTGTACTTTGTACCGCCTTCGTGGCTCATATGGATCAAAAAAAAAAATGTGAGTGAAGTACTGAATTATGTGATCGAAGATAAAA
The DNA here is from genome assembly GCF_026745355.1 of Beta vulgaris subsp. vulgaris. Lineage (NCBI taxonomy): Eukaryota > Viridiplantae > Streptophyta > Magnoliopsida > Caryophyllales > Amaranthaceae > Beta > Beta vulgaris. Next base: position 18,550,804 of record NC_079202.1, read on the forward strand.
AATGGACAAAGAGTCCAGACGTATACAGCAACTTCAGTGACAATAGGGATAAAAGCATGGTAATATTTTTGGTGTATACACAATTTGCATTACATTAGATTGACATTATCCACACCAAATTCAAAGCCAATGAAAGTAATGCATCAATAAAGAGCATTTTTTTCCAGCATCAATAATATAAAGAACAATTTTCTTGCTCAGCTTCTGCTACTGTAAATTACCTATATTAAATTTTAACACAACTGCTTGATACAAAGTACAACGAATGTTAACTCATTCTCTCTCTGTCTGCAATGCATTACTTCCCCCCAAGTCCTCGGAGTATTTTTGCTTTCTTTTGGGAAAAAAAAATTGAAATAAAAAATAAGAAAAGGAGAAGAGCTTTCTAAATTATCAGAACTGTATAATTTACCCCAAAACCCAATACTTTGGTGAACCAATCTGTACAGCATTTCACCAGTTCCTACTAGCACTGTGACTGACAAGCAGCCAAGAAACAATTGCCATTTTAATAATCATACCTACAGACTACATCTAAAGTGAAGCCTAACATTAATAATTCAAAGCTGCAAGACTAAGTCTAGTTGTGGAGGTGAGCCGATGGGCAAACTCGAACTTTTGGACCCCGATGCCTGAAATCCGCTGTTGAGCTCCACTGGGTATGAATGATCCCATCTTTCTTGTACGGATAGATTCCGCCAATATGGCATGCCATGTGAGGTGACCATATCATTTTCAGGATTAGTAACACCATGAAAGCTTCTAGATGCATCAAATGAACTGGAATCTAGAGTATGAGGATTAAACAATGAGGATGATGATGTTGGCCTGGCCATTGGCTCCTGAAAATGAGATCCTGAAGCAAAACCATCATTGAAACCATTCATGCGCGGATGAACAGAGCCTTGAGGTTGAATCTGCAAAGATGGACTGGCACCGGACCCCACCACTCCATTAGCTCTCACTGAAGACCATTCAACATTCGAACTTATTTCTCGAGATTCCACCAGTTTTTCAGGGCAAGATGTTGACAGATGGTGTGGTTCACTCTTGAGGGAATCCTGTGACACACAATTCAATTGCAACAACATCTCTGGTAAGGGAGTGAGTTGTGTTGATGATCCTTTAGGTTCGTCAACCCATCCAGGACCGAACTCTACACCAGGAGGCAGAACACTTCTAATCTTATTTGAGACAATCTTCCAAGCAACAGGCCCAAGGCCTGCAGAATATTGCGCAAGACTTCTTGCATAGCTATAATCAGAGCCAAGACCGACCTGCTCATAAAATTTTGAGGGGAAGTAAATAACTACAGACATAATAGGTACCGATCAAAAGCAAGTAAAAAAAAACGAGAAATAGTGCCTAACATGATCTTCAATATATACATACTGGAATTAACTGCCTCTCAAAGCCTCCAAATGATGCAGCCACTGATTGTGGATCCTGGCCAGGATCGGATTCGCCAAGATGGTAGTAACTGTCACGCCTACTATCATCAGAACCAAATGGCTTTTTTCCATACTTGGCTGACATATATTTAGAAGAAGATCCTGAAGGGCAGTCAAAAAATGAATAAGAAATCACAAAAGTAGGGGAAATAAAAATTTTAGAGCATAATAAATATGAAGACAAAAACAGAAATGGAGATCCAAACAGCAGAAACTCACTCTTGTTAAATTACCTGAAAAATCAAAACAACTTTCGAGATAGCGAGGGAACCGATATAAACTAGGTCCTTTCCTCAGATTGTAGGAGCCTGATTTTGTTGTGTCCTCCTCACGAGAAGCAGGTGTGGCTTCAGATGATGACTCACGGACAGTACGATCCGGGGGCGAACTCTTCTCAAGAATCTTCTTCAGATTTCTACTGCCTGGTGGTCTACCTCTCCTAGGTTTAGTTGGTAGCTCACTCAGACCACCATCCTGTTTCAACGTTTCAAATTCCTTCTTTGCAAGTTCTTGGATAGCGCGGGCCTGGGACAAACACCATCTTTAACTAAAGTATATAGATCAGAAGACCTCGGAAAGATGAGAAGCTTACCTGTCGATGAAATATGGTCGAAGAAGAATTGTACTGCATTGCGTTCGAACAAATTAAATTTATGTCATCCTACAAACAAAATCAAGAGTTTAGTATCCCATCTCAGTGGTTGGTACTTAATCCTTTCATAAATATCATAATCTGGTTAAAACACTCCTCTGCATAGAAACAACAGCAGTATATCCTAATCTTTTGAATTTTAGCCACATCACAAGCATGAAACTCAGCAGGGCAAAACAAATCAAAATGTTCTACTCAATGTCTCAAACCTTAATGTAGAAAATCAGATATAGTTGCTTCCTTTTTTTTTTTAAGGAAAATGGTCAAATCCAAAAATTACTTAACTTATATAGTAAAAAAGAGTAAAGCTGGAACACCAAAATAGAACGATCTCTTTCCTCTATCCATTAATTTTGTAATTTCAATTTTATTGTATTATTTTTACTTGGAAGACTGTGTATCCTCTCATTACTAGTAACAAACCAACAGAATAAATTACGTCTCTTATTATGCATACAGATAAGCAACCCCCTCCTCTTCATGCCTGCCTTATTTAAACTTGAAAAGAAGTGAATGGCTCAAAGAGTTTGAAACACATATTTTGAGCCCTCCCAAGTATGACATATTATGTACCCTACTCAAATTGCAGGGATAGTAGTTACAACAGAAATGATTATAAGAGAACATAAAGAATTGTCAAGGGTCAAAACCAAGTACAACTGCTCTATGTATGGAATTCTTATCTATATCTGAAAAAGTCATAATAAACTATCAGCTTAAGTCGAACTGCAAACATATCAAAGCAACGCATAACAACTCATGTAATATGTAAGCCTGAAGCAGTCATGCACTGAGTCCTGAACTTATTTAGACACATGGAGCTACATTGTCTATCAATACAAATCTCAGAAAAGAAATAGTATAAGAGGAGCGATTTCAAACATAATTAGCATTTAACAGAAGAAGTCACAGTAAAAATGATACACTAATATCCATCTGTGTCCTCTTCAGCATACTAACTATGAGTAACATAAGTTACCAGTCAAAATGATAAGCAGGATCCAGGAGGTCCTATGTCCCAAAAGAACTTTACAATTCAAAACCATTGGCAAAAATACACTAACCTCCAGCTGTTCCAAAAACGAATAAATTCCACCCAAAAGTTTCTTCCTCACTGTCTCAAAATCCATGGGATTCTCTATAATCTCATGGTAGTCCGGAAGCTGAAAACCAAAGAACACTTGACAATATAAACAACCACGACAACCACAAATATAATAATCACTTAAAACACTCATTAAACTTCATAATACAAGTACCTCCTCTGGATCAACCGGCTCAGCAAACACACCTCGAGTATCTTTCCTACAAACACAACATCCCCGAAACAATCAAACAACACCCTACTCCCACTACTCATCACAAAAACATAAAACCCAAGAAAAGCAAAAATTAAAAACTACAATAACCCACTTTTGAAGCTTATCAAGAATGAGCAGCAGCAACTTTTTATCAGGCAAAGGCGTACTTCTTGTTGCTGTAGCAGTAGAAGTCGAAGTTGTGGGACCGACTTTCATCCTTGTCCCTGTCCTCTCAAAAACACAAGATTCATTTTAGTATTCTCCAAAAACATACTTTGACTGCCACACTACAAAATTCCCACTTTTTTTCCCTTTTTTTTAAGATTTTGGAAAACACCCACCAAAAAAAAAAAGAGGAGAGAGAAAGAGATTAGATTGAAAACCATTTTCGTTGTCAGTCGCTTTCGAACCCTTTTCGTCCTGCAAAGATTCACTCAAAAAACATGAAGAGCGGGGTCAGTTAATTATTTATTGAGAGTTATTACCAGAATCAAATAAAGATTTTTTTCCCTGGGAAATCTTTGGTTTGTTTAACAACATCAAATTAACAACCAACAACAACAAACAAACAACAAAGATTAACAAATTAGAGTATTAGTTTAACAAAAATTAGACAGGACAAATTCATACTTTTCATACAAACAACAAATATATTGGAAATAAATAGAAATGAAGGGGGAAACAACAGTAAGTAAAGCAAATAATAATATAGTAGTGGAAAATTGTAGGAGAATAAAAATGCTTTAAATGGAAGGATAGAATGAAAAATCAATATTATCCGACAATTGCAGATAAAATGGTGGGGCGACAAGAATAGAAAATATAGAAAACACTGAGTCAAAAAAAAAAAGAGAGAGCAAAACTTCTAGAAACTTCGGAAAAAAAAAGCGCGAAATCCGAGGAAATAATCTAGGGAAACAAACAAAAATTCGATCACAGAAAGAAAGAAATAGTAGCAGCAGAAGTTGATTAATCAATTAATTAATCAATTGATTAAATAATTACGAAAACTAAAAGTATATATATATAAAATCAACTTCACCTGAGAAGCGGCATTGATGAAGTTGGAATTAGGGAATTGAACGACGAGTTTAACCTTCTTTTCAGCACGCTCATCATCATCATCAACAACATCATCATCATCATCAACAACATCATCATCATCATCATCATCATCATAATCATCATGGGAATGAACGGAATTAGGGTTTGATGGATCGTCGGAATCCGACCCGTCGATGAAATGGGCGGGCAAGCTGGGGATCCGGCGAGCAGATCGACTGCGACGATAATTAGGGTTTGATTGAGGTAAATGGGATTGAGAATTAGGGTTTTGTTGTTGTAGTTGTTGTAGTTGTTGCTGTTGTTGGTGTTGTTGTCGTTGTAGTTGTTGCTGTTGTTGTTGAAGAATTGCGCGATTTTGAAGATCGAGAAGAGAAGGGCGGCCTTTTTTCTTCTTAGGAGGGGTGGTGGTGATGTTGTTATTAACGGTGGTTGTTGTGGTGGTTTTTCGAACCATTTTTTTTGTGTGTGTTGTTGGTGGTGGTGTTGTATGGATGGGCTGGGATGGGATGATGCGTTTACCCACCCCCTTCTTTCTTTTTTTTCTTTGAGTTGTTTTGTTTTTTGTTTTCTCTCACTTTCCTCCCCTTCTTCCTTTCTCGCTCTCCAATTGTTTTTATTTTATTTTTTTCAGACTTTTTTTTTTTTTTTTTTTTGGAGGGGGTTCCTTTTTTTTATTAAGATTTGGGAATTTTGTTTATTCAAAGAAACTACACAATCCTTTGTCCCAAAAATATATATCATCTAAAATGCCAAAATTGATAGGAGTGAGAGGTTAGATAAATGTCACACTTAACTAGAAAAAGAGGTGACTATGTGTTTATGTGGTTAATGAGTGGATTTTGAGGTATAATAAGACTCATATTAATTAAGTTGTGGGATACGTAATAACTCTTATGGTTCTACCCTACTTTACTTCACCAATACTGATTATTTGTGTTTTTATTAAGAGATGGATTTGCTATACAAAACTAATTCTTGTTTCGAGCGATACATCCAAGATTATTTACCAACGTGTATCTGAAGTCTTCAAAAATTGAAGTAATATCTCGTCTTTAAATGATTTTTTCTTCCACGAAAACCAACATGAATATTGTAGTGTAATTGGTTAGTGCATTAGCATATGAAAAGAGAGATCACGGGTACAAATCTCGAAACACATATTTTTATTATTTAATGTCTCATTTGATTGTGTGTGTGTGGGGGGGGGGGGGAGTACATGTGGCAGCATGTTTGTTTGTCTTAGATATATATATCTATACTATTATCTAAGGTAAAATGTTAAATCTTACGTGGCAAGCTCATGTTCACCAAGCAATTCAAGAGCTTCACAAACTAAAAACTCTCAAATCTGGTGTCCACGTGGCATGTCAATATATTGTGGCCGAAAATTCTTTGCAAAATGATACTCATTCGTGATTTATGTTACTTGGGTATTTAAAATACGCAATTAATATCATGATTTCATATGAGATTTCCGGAAATCAAGAATATCTCATTTATATATTAATGTGATTGACGTTGACAATGGTTACAATTACGCAATTAAAATCTCAAATTCATATACTTTTGGCCAAAATTTATAATTCCCATATTGGTTACGTTAGAAATTTTTAATAACCAACTAAAAATGACGATGAATTTAAATTATCAATTAATCTTAATAATTGCCTCCGTTAATGGTAATTGCCAATCAATCACTTAATTTAAATGGATAGTATCCGAAATTCTTAACATTCATCAATCCCATATTGTTTACACTTTGAATTCAAACATGGTAATAAAAATAATTTATCAATCAATCAAGATTTATGCTAGCTGTCAATCAACCATAATTTTGGATATTAATTAGCTAATTAACCTAAATATGTGAATTTAACATAGCATTTTTTTTATAAATAGTGAAGTTTATCTTGGATGATCAATACACATTTTCGTCTTTTCAAATTGAATAGTGATGTCAACTATTTTCCCTAACTCTAAGTCAATATTATGCTCTCCACAAAACATAACACAAGCACATAATCCAGCCAGAAAATGATCCCTAAAGTTGAATATTCGAATTTCCTAGATGTTGAATCTATGATTTTCACACTTTTTCGTGGAGGCCATCTTTATTTCCACAATGTTTCCAGTATGTTCACATATCATATTAATAGAAGCAATGAGGTTTGGGCTTATGTTGAAGACGTTAAGACAACAATACATAATTTTCGTCCACATTTTGATTTTTTGAATATGATGTTATATGATCTACAATGCATTCCACCAAGAGCTTACAAGATTGATGATGATTATTTTGAAGATATTGATTTAAACAATACGGAGTGTTGTGGTGCTAACAACAAAATATCGGTTGAATATCTATCAAGTAATTGATACGTAGTAACTAAAGTCATGATATTGTTTTTTATGATATTTAAATTCGAATAATGTAGTTGTCATAACATTTTATTATCTAGCTCCTTTTTTATTTATTTTTATGGAAAGTTAATGTCTAATAAAACTGAATAATGGAATAATATTGAGCTACTACTTTATCCCCTTTATCAATGTACTTATTTTCTTTATCTCACATGTCACTATCAATCTATTAATTCATTTGCTTTCTCACCATCAATTACTATGTAGTAAATGAATTCTTTCACCAATGTATTGATTTTGATGATGCATTTATAATGAAATTGAGCAAGTTTGACCAATTAAAAGTTTTGTCATCATTAATTCATATTGACAATGACCTATCAAATTAAATGCAAAAGTCCCGCAAAATGTGATGTATTTGATCTAAGATGAATCAAACACAAGAGTAAACATGTGGAAGATCAATGTGTCACTCAAACAAAGTAACAAGGATAGTGCTTAGATGCTTAATGATAAAGGCTAAGCACTACAAGAAACAATCTAAGAGTTTGAATGCATAAAGGCAAGGCCACCATCAATCAAGGGAGGAACATTCAACGTATTCGAAAACACAAGGTATAAAAACTGATTTCATTAAATAATTCTAAAACGTACATCTTAAGCTATTTATAAGGATAAAACATAAACCCTAATAGGCTTAGGACAAGTCCCTAAGTCCTAGACTCCTAACACACTTGAATCATGTAGAATCCATCGTTTTAAGGACGTAGGCAAAACCATGACTTCTAATGTAACACCCCGTATTTTTATACCCGTTTAGTATTTAGTTACATTAATTTATTTTAGAAAAATAATTTCACATTTTTTTATTAAAACTATTCTTTTTACTATCTTTGACTTTACCTTACAAGTGGAAAGAAAAAAACTAAACCCTAGATTTCCTAGGTTAATCAAGTCGCCTATCTAACCTATCATAAAGATAAAGTAGCAAAAGAAAACAAAACAAAAAGAGGAAAAAAGAAAAAACAGGAAAGTTAGAAGATAGGATCAAAACAACACACGACCTTTTTTTCCCCTTTATAGTCCATCTTCCTTTCTTTTTCTAATCTCCAACGTCCATGTCGATTCTTTATTCTTTTCTTTTCCTTTCTATGATTCAAGGTTATAACTAAAGCATATAGTTGCTAAGCTATTTCATACCAACCATCCATCATCCATCTTCACTCGTTTTTGTGGATAATTTCAAAGAGGATAAATAGAGTTTTGGGGTGCGATTTTTGGGTCAAAAATCGGGTCAAGGACACGAATTTTTGGGTCTTTTACACTTTTCTACATTCCAGTTACTTTATTAATCAAGTAAGGTTCTTTCCCATGTTTTAATTTCAGTATGTGTTAATTTTCAAATTGGGGTTTTTATAAAATCAGGATTCTTGAGAATTTGGGGAAAATTTTAGTGTTAGTCATTGGTTAAACTGATTCATTTATGATGTTTTGTTCGAGTTGATTTACATAATTTTGAGTTTAAATTTCAAAGTTTATTACTTTCCAAACTTATGTTGAATTCTTGTCATATTGGATCAATGGTTAATTTCTTGGTTCCAACTATTAGTTAGATTATTGTGATTATAACGAATCCCTATTTCTAGTTTGTGTTGGGAGTTGTAGTTTGTTGGTATTGTAGTTGTAAGTGAAGGTTATTGGTGTAATCATGTTAATTGGTGTTGTTGTTTAATGTTGTTGTGTTGCATCGTTGTTAGTAGGGTGGTGTAGGTAAAGGAGTCGACTAGCGGAAAAATGATAAGAGTGATTTACGATCAAAATCAGTTTGACTTTTGTTGACCAAACTTGACCAGTTTGATTTTTGTGTTCTATTAATGTTGAGTCGCTTTCAAAAGTAGTCAAAGCTCATCAACTAGGTTTGATTATTTGTATGTGATTTATGTGAAGTATACTCAGGTGACTTATACTATACTATATTCGTGGGTTCGTAGAAGAACCTTATTGACTTGAGATTGAGAATCATTAACTGGGGTTGCTGAAAAGGTAAGATTTCTTACTAAGTTTGTATAGATAAGTTTAGAAATTGTTTTGTATCGTTTTGAAATTTATTTGTAAGAATGAGATTGTTTCACTAGTGGAAAAAACCTTATCTGTCACTTAGGAATAGATGCGAGTTTTACAAAACCGCATCATAAAATCAATTAAAAAAATGATGTGATCCTCTTGTGGACCGCATCAGATTAAAACTGATGCTCTTTTTTTAAAATCTGACGCGGTTTCTAGGACCGGATCAGATTTTCTATTTTTTTAGGCCCTAAAATGACGCGGCCTATCAGCTCCCCGTATTAATCACGCGGCCCACTCTGACCTTCACTCCCACTCAACTCTACCTGTCCCTAACTCCCCTCCCACCCAAACCCTAACTCCTTCACTTTCCCTCTATCTCTCCTCTCAACGCCTCTCTCCCTCCTCTCAATGCCTCTCAAAGCCTAACTCCCTCGCTTCCCCTCTCTCTCTCCTCCCTACTCTCCCTAATCCTCCCTCATGCACCGAATAATCGAAGGATTCCACACAAAGAAAGGAAAATGAAGAACAAAAAGCGAAATTGGGGAATAAAGAGCGAAATGAAGAAAGGAAGAGACGAAGATTCGAAGAAATTGGTTTTCTTTTTTCGTTTTTTCATTTTTTTACCAGATTTTTTCGCTTTATTTTCACTTTTTATTTGATTTCATGATTACATCCACAATTTATTTTTTCCTTTTTTTTTTCCTTCTTTTTAGATCTAAGTTTTTTTTCGTTAATTTTCATTTCAGTTTTTTTTCCTTTTTTTTTTCATTTTTTAGATCTAGGTTTCTTTTTATTTTGTTTTCCTTAATTTTCGCTGTAATTAGTTTCATTTTATTCATGCTGTAATTAGTTTCAATTTTTTCATTTCAGGTTATCTAATTTTATTATTTCATCATTCAGATATTGTAACTTGTGAATAATTATTTTTAATTTTATAATTAATGCATGAATTTAATGTACTATACTAGTTTTTTTTTCAGTTTATTTCATAATTGATGCTGAAAATAATACGAAAATATGTTGGTTTTATTTCTGTTTTTTAGATTTTGTTGCGTTTTATACTAGATACTTGTATTATACGAAAATAATACCTTGTGTGATGTTGTTGGTACAACACATAAGCTTGCAACTCTGTAGTGTAGAGTTGCAGGCTTTTTTTTAATAAATAAATGCTATAATCTGATGTGGTCATGAACCGCATTAGATTAATTTTCATAATCTGCTGCGGGCCTATCTGATGCGGACCAAAACCGCATCAGTATGCCCGATTTTAATCGCATTAGATGGGCTTTTTTTCACTAGTGTTTGTATAATTTTTACATATATTGAGATTGGAGTAGTTCTTGATATTATATTGAAAGAAGTTTATGAGTTTTATATTAAAAGGAGGAAGTTCCTCATTGTTACCAAGTTTTAAAGAAAATTGGGGTTTGCCGATAAGCGGTATTCCTCGAGTATGGAAGTATGTTGAGTTAACAATGTCTCAACACACTAGTAGAATAAATGCTATTTGCTGCGGTTAAAAAGTGCCTTATTGCTGCGGTTTTGGGCGTGCAGCAATTAAGGGGGCAGCAATAGGTATTAATTATATTGCCGCGGTTTTAAACCGCAGCAATATCGACAAATATTGCTGCGGTTTTTAGGTCAAATCGCAGCAAATATTTATTTTATATCAGATTTAGAAAGCATATTGCTGCGGTTTGTGAAGAAACCGCAGCAATATGCTATATTTAATAATAAAAAATAGACATATTGCTGCGGTTTTTTTTAGAAAACCGCAGCAATAGGGTCTGTACAGGTAAAAAATTATTTTTTTTTTTTTTTTTTTTTGCATTTTACCATCAAATTTGAAAGACAAAACAGTTAAAAGAAAATAAAACACTATTGATTGATACTAATGACAAAAAATTATTATACAAAATTCAAAAACATATAAAATATAATATAAAAAACAACAAATATAAAATTACACCAATTTCATCCAAATTTCTTCCCTAAAATTACACAAAAAAAAACCATCAATCACTCTCTGATATTAAGGCAGTTCACCATCTGATATTAATTGAATTTGTGACAGCAGAATATTGCTTCATCCACACAATGTACCTGCTTTAAGATAGTGCATTGATGTTACTGATACTCCAGTAAGTCTTATCAAAGTGCCTGAATGTAAACAGACAAAACATTCATTTTCCAGACACACAAAAAGAAATTCTGAAGAGTCTTTCTCACTAGAATCAAGTCTACTCTTGGTAACTCTCAAACTGTAAATATCATAAACCATACAATGCAAGCTTGCAACCACTAATACAACCTCAATTGAAAAGGAATACTTTCCAGCTAAAATTATCTTTTGATATCAAGAAACATCATAGAGATTTTGAATGATTCTCTGATCTCATCATCTGATAGTATCGATAGAGATGATAAAGCCAACTTAATTGCAAATGTATACAATCATTTATAGCTAGAATAGATCGTAAAAGCAAAATATTCTACAAGTGAATAACTGATCGATGAGGCCACTGCCATCATGAACTTAGATTGAAATAACAAATAGAGATTATTTTTCATCACAAACAAACATTGCATCATCATAAGAAGTTATCATGTGACAGGGCACAAGATATAAGTCCATTTAGAATAGGTTAGTTATCAGAGAAGCAAATTGGAACTATATTTACCTGCGCCCAAAGAGAAGCAAATCCTCTCAAATTTCACCAACAATGGCCGAAAAAAAGTGGTTTACAAAAACCCAGATCCGTCAAATTGCAATTCGAACTTCAAATTGATGTGATTCTATAAATGGCCGAGTTACAAAAACCCAGGCCGAAAAGAACGATGAGAGATCCGTCAAATCCTCTCAAATTTCACCAACAATGGCCGAGATTTTTTTGATTCGAATCGATTCACTCCCTAAATTCGCAATAGATCTGAATAGAAAGAACGATGAGAGAAGAAAAAACTCGAGCGGCCGACGAACTAGAGAAGCCAAGGAGAACTCGAGTGGTCGACGAACTGAACGGTCTTCGTTGCTTCTCAGCAAGCCATTAGAGAGGTTGAGAGGTTGAGAGGTGAGGCGCTGGGTAAGATTCGTCGAAGGCAGCGTACTGATGTCGCACATGGTCGCGTCCGCTTCGTCGGCTTAGAGAGGTTGAGAGGTTGAGAGAGAAGAGAGGGTTGAGAGGATGAGAGAGAGATGAGAGGGTGAGGCGCTGAGAGAGAGAGAGAGTGAGCAACTGTGGGTGAGGCGCTGGTTGAGAGAGAGAAAATGAAGGGAAAAACCCTAAGTGTGAAAGAAACCCGTCTTTTTTTTTTTTAAGTGACAGCTAATATTGCTGCGGTTTCCACATAGGACCGCAGCAATATATTAAAAAAATATTTTTTTTAATATATTGCTGCGGTCCTACATGGAAACCGCAGCAATATTAGTTGTACAGGGCCCCACATGTTTATAAGATGGTAACCGTTAGACAATATTGCTGCGGTTTTGGGCGGAAACCGCAACAATATTGTTAATTTCTATTTTTTATTTCTTTTTGCGTGTTATATTGTTGCGTATAGGTAAAACCGCAGCAATATCACCGCAGCAAATAGCATTTATTCTACTAGTGACAATTTATTTTAGTAGTTGGGAGTATATTGATCAATACTCTTGCCATTTGTCTTCCTTCTTGGTACGTTATCAAGTTAGGGGTATGCATACTAGGGACTTTGGTGTTTACCTTATCTAGTGAGCCTAGCTAGCTCATTGGAATTTTATTACTTCCTACTCATAGATTACGAAGGGTTATATTTGAAAGTTTTACAGAATAGTTCAGAAAGAAATAAAGATTGGATTTGAGATTGTTAGAAAGTTAATATATTTTATATATAATTTGTACACAACTTTTAAATGAATTTTGTTATTTTCCTAGGAACACTACAAGAGGGGGGGTGAATTGTAGGTGTAGAAATAAACGTAACTTTTTGCGGAAATTAAAACTTAAACGAATAAACAAGCTAAAGGAACACAAGGGTTTTTACGAGGAAAAACTTCTTGGGCCCAACAAGAAGAAACAACCTCGACCACTAGGGATTTTAAACTCAACACTTTCACTAATTAGGCCAAACAACTCTGTTACAACCTAATTCTAACTCGAGCCCTACCTTGAGTTCCTAAACTCAAGTTCCTGAACCACTGTTCCCTTAACAGCAGTTCCTCTCAACTTCACTCGAAGTTTTCTCACACATACAAGCTTCACTCAAAGCCTTTCTCTTACAGAACTTCACTCAAAGTTCCCTTACCCCAAAAACCAAAATACAATTGATCGAAATAAGCTTAGTGGAATTAGAGTAAGAAGGCAAAGAACAAATGGCTATTATGAGAGAATGAAGGCACTGACACTTAATAAGTTAAACTCACTTAATTACTTAGTCAGACACAATTTGGAACTTATCTAGACTTCTATATTTATAGTTTAATTAAAGAACGTGGGATTAATGTTAGAGTACACGTTTTAATCCATTTACCCATGATGTTCCTTCCCCTAAGGAACACGTTTTACATCATGTCCCATGATCCCATGAACTATAAATGAACGTGGATAAAATGCAGCCATTACTCCTAAATAATAGGAGTTCCTTCAACATTATCCGAAAATCAGTTTTTATAAACTCTTTTTATCTTTAAATCTGAATTTCTAATCTTTAAGAAAATAATATCTTTGAAATAAAATCTTTCTAACAACCGGATATTTATTTTCTTATTTTCCGAAAAATAAATATTTTCCAAAACAGATTTTCTTTTTAAAACTGATTTTATCATTTGAAATTAGAAATAACTAATTTCCTATAATCTAGGCATGACTTACTCCATTATCTTTTAACCGTTACACTAAGTACACGCCTAAGTCTAGTTCCTTATATTAGTTCAGTTCCTTTAACATATTTACTAAGTGCCACTGAGTTTGTTCCTTACAGAGGAACAAACGCTTCATTCTCAAATATTCTGCCACAGTTCCTTACCATTCTTTCTTTGTTCCTTTACATTGGAACTAGAAAATAAAACGCCTAGCTTCTATTATTCTTGATCCAATGCTTGCTCCAGTATCAACATAGAAACTTCTTACTTAGCCTTTGAAATCCTCTCTTGACTTCTTCATTGACTTTGTATTCTCCCAGTTCCTTGCATTGATACCTTAGACACCATACACTTAAATAATTCATTAGTTCACTACTTAGTTTGTTCCTTTGTTTCTTTGTCATTATCAAAACTAGGGTTCAACAATTTCCCCCTTTTTGATGATGACAACAAAGGTACAAACTAAGGAAAATAACAAAAATATAAGTGAATGAAAATAAAAACATAAAGAAGAAAATGAAAAATAAAACACAATATTATGAGTAACTGAAGTTTTTGATTTTTCATTTACCTTAACCTATTTTTGATTTTTCATTTACCTTATCCAATTTTTAATTTTTAATTTATTTTTTTAATTTTCATTTTTTTAAGTTTATGTACAGTTTGTTCCTTAAATCCTTTTCCCCCTTTGTCATCCTCAAAAAGAATAGACTCTGCATGAATTGATGAATTGATTTAACACCTTAAGACCAATATGCAAGCACCATTAGTGGTTAAGTTAGAAAATCAAAGAGTAAACTTGCTCAAACATCAATCACATAATACTAGCCATTCCAAGGAAGAAATTATGCAAAGCATTTAGAAACATAGACAATATAGCAAAAGTCATTATTATATAGCACTTGTTCCATAACAAAACAAAGAAAGAAAAGAAAAAGAAGAAAAAAAATTGTGTTCCTTAAGAAAAGAAACAGGAACAACAAAACAATAAAAAGAAACTAAGAAAGGGAAGGGGAATGGTGTTCCTCTACAACTTCTTCTTCAACCACATCCTCCAACTTTTTCATCACCACCCATGATGTAGTTCAACCTGTTCCTTCAGCTCCTCCAAAGTACGAGCCATAGTGTCCATCTTCTTTTGCTGCGCAACCACGGTATCACTCAATTTCTTCATAAGACTTATCATAGTATCAGTTTTGGCATCCAAAGTCCAATGAAGATGATTGTAAATTTTATCATATGTTGTGCAGGAAGGCAGACTTCATTAACCCAGTTAGTGTCATCCGGATTTTCCTGTTCCTTACCCTTGGAACTAGAGGCAGATGGGGGATGTGTGAAGGAACTGGGGAGGTTTGAGTGGAAGGCTCATCTGTTCCAGGAATGGAAACAGAAGGTGAAGGGTGATAAATGGGAGGAAGAAATGGTGGTGTGGGTGGAAGAGTTGTGGAGGTGGAAGCAAAAGGATTTGGTCCTTTTATTTCATCCTTCAACTGCTCAAAACTTGAAGGAACAGAGAAGGACGAAGGTGAAATGGAGGGTATTTTTGTGAAGGGAACAGAGAGTTTGGGAGATGGTGGAGGTAGTGGTTCCTTGAGAGTTGAGGGTACCTGTTCCTCATTATCCGAAAGGACTAAAGGAGAGTCCTCATTGGAAGGAACAGGAACAGGAGCAATTTTTCGACGAGTGCTCTTTCTCACTCTCAAAGGAACAGAGGGTTTAGGCTTAGTGGCAATGTGTTTGCGCCTCTTAGGTTTATGTTCCTCTGGTGTAGGAACAGGAACAGGATTATCCAAAATTACATCATTGTCCTCTTCTAATCCAGTTTGGGCATCTTTCTTTTTCCTGAGGAACTGGAAACCATTTTCCTTGAATGAGAACACCTTCTTGGACAGACAAGCCAAGTCCTTTAGGGTCTTCTCATTCAAGATGTTCCCTTGTTTGATGCCTATGGTGGTCCAACCCGAAAGTCTTACTTCAAAGTGATGAAGTAAAGAAGTTATTAGGGCACCGTACCCAATACACACAATGGTTTCAATACAGTGAGTTAAATGTTGAATGAAGAGGGAAGGGAAGTTGATTTGTATGTGGTGGTCTAAGCAAAACATGTAACACATATCCAAGAGACCCACTTCATTCCTCTTTTCAGTTCGAGGAATGAGTGCTCTCCAAACCAAGTTAAACATACTTTGTGAAGGGGAGAGAGTAGGTTATGGTTAATTTTGTTTTGGCCAGCTGTTCCTCCAAAATATTCTAAGATTTTGTCTTGAGGAAAATTCGGAAAGGAAACAGTTCCTTTCCTTTTAAAATACAAATCAGTTCCTTTGCAAGGAACTTCCCATACTTTGCTTAAAGTTGCTTGATTAAACCTTTTTTCTTGCCTCTAACTTCAGTTGTGCAAGTTCCATTAGTATTAACAAAATTTGCACAAAACTCGTCCATAGCTAGAGGAACAAGAGCATTATTAAAGGCGAATTCAAACAAGAATTCCATGCCTTGTTCCTTTAGAATGGAGTTAATTCTAGAAATTCAATTTTATTTGCCCATTCTAAATCGACGCAAAAGCCCAAGACATACCTAGATTCACTTCGTTCGACCCTTTTCTTGGAAGACGAAGAAACAGTTCCTTTGGAAGGAACAGGTCAGTTTCTTCTTCTTCCCCCTGAGATTGTTCCGGGGTTTCTTCTTCATCATCTTCCCCAATCAATTTCTTCTTCTCATGCTCCTTCTAGGAGATTCTAATTGCTGTTCCTCTATGGGGTTTTCTTGAATTATGTCGGTTTCAAGGGTTTTAGTTGGAGATGAAGAAATTTCCATTTTTGAAGTGTCGGTTGTTTTTGGTGTTGGAAAAGGTGAGTTTCTTGAAGTTTTTGCCATGATTTATGAAGGTTTGGAGGTTTTTATGGAGTATCAAAGGGTGTGATGAGGTTTCGGATTTGGTGAAGATGAAGCGTTTGAGAGGAACACGGTTTCCTTAGATGAATTGAAGAAGGAAGTTTTGCATGTAATAGTAATTATGACACGCGGGAAAGAAATAAAGCAAAAGAAAAAAATAAAAAATAAAAGAAAGAAAACGAAAAGATAAAAAGAACCAAGATTTGAATTAAACTGGTTCCCCTTAATTTTTGGATTTTATCGGATTTTTCGGATTTTTATGAATTTTAATTTTTGAAAGAAAATAAATGCTAAGGAACTTGTGCTATAGGAACAACTAATGCTACATTCAATATCCTTCATACTATGCATGTTTCTTGACCTTAGGAACAGTAAGGGGAGTATTATGTGACATTTGTGAGTTGTTTATTTCTTTGACTTCATGGTTATGTTTTCAACATTCCAATTTGCAATGGTCTTAGGCAATTAAACACAATTATTTTTAGCACACAAAGTCACTCAAATTGATTCAAACATGGGGGAATTGACATAGGAACAATCACTTAATTTTTATTAAGCCTAACTCAAGCCTTAATTTCTCATATCTATCTCTTTGCAAAGGCTTAGTTAGGATATCAGCAATCTGATAATCAGTTTGACAAAACTCAAGTTTGATCAAACCTTTTTCGACATTTTCTCTTAAAAAGTGATGTCTAATATGTATATGCTTTACTCTAGAATGATGCACTGGATCTTTAGATATACTATAGCACTTGTATTGTCACAATAAATAGGAACACATTCAAAGTTTATTCCATAGTCACTAAGTTGTTGTTTTATCCAAAGCATTTGAGAGCAACATGCAGCAGCAGCTACATATTCTGCTTCAGCAGTGGATAAAGCAACTGTGTTTTGTTTCTTGGTACTCCAAGAAACTAAACTATGACCAAGGAATTGTGCCATACCTGAGGTGCTTTTCCTATTAACAAGATCTCCAGCATAATCTGCATCTGCATATCCTTTTAGTTCGAATGTATCACTTCTTGGATAGTAGAGTCCAAGATCATCTGTTCCTTTAAGGTATCTAAGAATTCTCTTCACAGCAGTGAGGTGAGACTCCTTTGGATTTGCTTGAAATCTAGCACACAAACAAACACTGAAAGCTATGTCTGGACGACTAGCAGTTAGATACAAAAGTGAACCAATCATTCCTCAAATTTTGTTTGATCAACACTTGTTCCTATGGAGTCTTCATCTAATCTAGTTGAAGTTCCCATAGGAGTGTGATTTATCTTTGAATTTTCGAGGCCATATTTCTTTAATAGTTCCTTTATGTATTTTTGTTGGTGAACAATTATACCTTTTTCAGTTTGTTTGATTTGTAGTCCAAGAAAGAAATTTAACTCTCCCATCATACTCATTTCAAATTCATTGCTCATGAGATTTGAGAATTCTTTGCACAATGTTTCATTAGTAGCTCCGAATATGATGTCATCAACATATATTTGAACAAGCAAAATATCAGTTCCTTTAGATTTTAGGAACAAGGTTTTATCAACCTTTCCTCTTTTAAAGTTATTTTCTAAAAGGAACTTAGATAATCTCTCATACCATGATCTAGGTGCTTGTTTTAACCCATAAAGAGCTTTATCAAGCTTGTAGACATGATTTGGGAGATTTTTATTTTCGAAACCAGGGGGTTGTTCAACATATACATCTTTCGTTTAGATAGCCATTTAAAAATGCACACTTAACATCCATTTGATATAATTTGAATCCCATGTAAGCAGCAAATGCAATTAAGATTCTAATGGCTTCTAATCTAGCTACAGGAGCAAAGGTTTCTTCATAATCAATTCCTTCTTGTTGGTTATAACCTTTTACTACAAGTCTAGCTTTGTTTCTTACAATGGTTCCATATTCATCTAGTTTGTTTCTAAACACCCATTTTAAGCCAATTACTTTTTGTTGTTTAGATGAAGGAACTAGATGCCATACCTTGTTTCTTTCAAACTCATTTAATTCAGCTTGCATTGCAATAATCCAATCAGAGTCAGTTAAGGCTTCTTCATGATTTCTTGGTTCCATCATTGATAGGAACGCATGAAATGCACAAAAGTTCCTTAACTGAGATCTAGTTTGCGTACCTTTGGATATGTCGCTGTTAATGAGTTCCACAGGATGTGACTTTTGTAATCTCCAAGGTTTTGGTTGAAACTCTCTTATAGGAACATGTTGTTCCTCATGAGTTCCTTGAGTGGATGAGGAACTCTGCTCAGTTGTTCCTCTGTTAGCCTCGGTGGACTCAGTTCCTCCATTTAGAGGAACAGGAGTATCTTCTCCTCCTTGAGGAACAGGAATTATCATTGTTCATTATTTTCGAATTCCTCGTTCCTTTCCTCTTTCACTTCTTCTTCTTCTTGTGAATCTGTGTTCCTTGAACTAGGTTGCTAACCCTATCTCATAGTCATCAACCTGTATGCTTGGATTATGTTTGTCAGATTCATCAAAGATTACATGAATACTTTCTTCAACACACATAGTTCTCTTGTTATATACTCTATAAGCTTTACTATGTGAGGAGTATCCTAAAAATGTTGCTTCATCACTCCTTGCATCAAATTTTCCAAGATTATTTTTTCCATTATTATGCACATAACATTTGCATCCAAATGTTCTAAAGTAGGTGATGTTTGGTTTCTTTCCAAAGTAAAGTTCATAAGGATTTTATTAATGATAGGTCTCATCATGGCACGATTAATTATGTGACAAGCAGTATTAACAGCTTCAGCCCAAAAGTTCCTTGGAAGTTCACTAGCAATTAACATGGTTCTAGACATTTCCTCCAAAGTTCTATTTTTCCTTTCTACAACACCATTTTGTTGTGGTGTTCTAGGGGCAGAAAAATTATGATCTAGGCCATTATCTCTGCTTAGGTCATCAAATTTATAATTTTCGAATTCCTTGCCATGATCTGATCTAATGTGCATTATTTTTATGTCCACTTAGGTTTTGAACTCTTTTAGCAAAGACAAGGAACTCATCATAAGTTTCATCTTTACTAGAGAGAAAATAAACCCAAGTGTACCTAGATAGTCATCTACAATCACAAGTACATACCTCTTTCCACTTCTGTTTTGAATTCTCATGGGACCACATAAGTCCATATGAATTAATTCTAATGGTTTAGTGGTATTACAATCGTTTTAGATTTGAAAGAGGATCTTACTTGTTTACCTCGTGCACATGCATCACATACTTGATCAATATGAAATTTTATAGATGGTAATCCTAAAACAAGGTCTTTTGATCTAAGTTTCTCAAGTAATGAAAAGCTAGCATGTCCTAGACGCTTGTGCCATAGAAGTGAATCATCTTCAATAACACTAAGACAAGTTAAATTGATTTGAGGAACAAGGTCTAGATCCACAATGTATGTGTTCCCTTTCCTTGTTCCTTCCAACATAACCTTCTTAGTTTTAATGTTGATGATTAAGCATTTTTCCTTATCAAATTTTACAGTATTTCCTTTGTCACAGAATTGAGAAATGCTTAATAGATTATGTTTTAGACCTTCAACTAAAAATACTTTTCAATGGAGTGTAATGGTGACTTACCGACCTTACCCATAGCAACAATGTTACCTTTCTTATTATCACCAAATGTTACACTGCCACCTTCATAGGTTGTGAGTGAGAGAAACTTCGTTTTGTCTCCTGTCATGTGCTTGGAACAACCACTATCGAGATACCAAGTGTTGTTCCCCCTCACTCCAACCTGCAAAAATCAACTAGTTGTTAGTTGAAGGAACCCCATCTTTCGTGGGTTCCTGTTCTTGACTAGGATTTGTTTTGACAACCCATTTTTTCTTACTTATTGTCACATTTTTCCCAATCATCTCAGATTTTAGTTGACATTGATTTATGTAATGACCTACCTTGCCACAATACATACAGAACTTATCACTAGGTAGATCAACATATTTCTTTGTCTTGTTCCTTTTCTTGTAGTTTTCAAAACCAAGACCTTCCTTCCTTTTGGTCTGTGGTTTCTCAATCCACTTAGGAACTTTCATGATTTTGCCTCTGTTCCTTGCGACAACCAGTTCCTTTTTAAGATTACAGATCTGTTCCTTTAAAATATTTTTCTCTTTATTTATTTTTTCAATCTCAGATCTGTTATCCTTTCAAAGGGGTTGATCTTATATCAAAGGAACTCAGAACAGGGACAAATTCCTTCAAGTGTGAAATCTCTAAATTAATTAGATAATTTTCATTTTTCAAACTCTCATAACATTCTTTGATTTTTAAGTTTTTATCAAACAAATCAAAAAATCTAGTTTCGACATCAGTTCTCATTTTCTTAAGCCATTCTATGTGTTCCTTGCAAACCTTTAAGGCTTGTTCCGTTTGTTCACGTTTTTCACGTTCATCTCTACATTCAAGAATTGCATCATAAAGAAGATCATATATTTCAGTCCTAGTTTTACCATCTAGTTCTGATTCAAGTCCATGTTGACTTACCTCAATTTTTCTTCATCTTCTTTTTCGTCAGTGTTTGCCATAGGCAAAGGTTTGCTGTTTCTTCAGTTGGTTGTTCCTCTTCTTCTTCCGTCTCTGAATCTCCCCAAGCAGCTATCATAGCTTTGCGCACATTTGCCTTAGAGAAAGGTGCTTTTGATTCTTTGTTCCTTTCAGCAAAGCGTTCCTTGTTCCTTTCTTTGGTTTTGTCGTTTTCCCAAAGAGGACATTCTTTGATGAAGTGATCTGTACTTCCACATTTATGACAAGGCTTTGTTAGAAAATTTCTTAGTTTTACCTTTGAAGTTTCCATTCTTCATGTTCCTGTACATCTTTCGAAATTTTCGAACCATGAGGGCTGCTTCTTCTTCTTCAGAGTCCGAATCATCTTCATCATCTGCTTTGAGAGCAATTGATTTTGATTTGGAGCTTTCACCATATTCAGTATCAAGGTGAAGCTCATGAGTCATAAGTGACCCTGCCAGCTGTTCTAAGTTGAACTTAGTGAAGTCTTTTGTTTCTTGAAGAGCCGTGACTTTAGCCATCCATCTGTCCTTAGGAAGACTCCTAAGAACTTTTCGAACCTGTTCCTCAGATGAAATAAACTTTCCAAGAGAAGCCAACTCATTTATAATGTTAGTAAAACGAGTAAACATGTCTCGGATGCTTTCTTTGGATTTCATGCAGAACAGTTCATATTGATTCATAAGTAAATCAATTTTCGATCTTTTAACTTCATTAGTTCCTTCGTGGGTTACTTCTAGTAAATCCCATATTTGCTTTGCGGATTTGCATCCCATGATCCTATTATGTTCATGGGGTCCAAGTCCACAATGCAATAGTTTAATAGCCATGGCATTTACTTCCATTTTTTCAAAATCAGATTTATCATAATCAGAGAGGGGTTTAAGAGTTACCTCATTTTTGTCATTTGTAGTTGTGACTTCGAAATCACCAACTTCAATGACTCTCCATACCTGATAGTTTTCAGCCTTGATGAATATCTCCATGCGGTTCTTCCAATAGTTGTAGTACTTCCCATTGAACATAGGAGGCCTTTGAGTGGAATAACCTTCTTCAAGTTTCTCGGTGGTATTCATTGTTCCTTGGATCTTTTCCTCAATAGGGTTTCCTATCTTACGTGAGTTCTGGCTCTGATACCAATTGTTATTTCCCTAGGAACACTACAAGAGGGGGGGTGAATTGTAGGTGTAGAAATAAACGTAACTTTTTGCGGAAATTAAAACTTAAACGAATAAACAAGCTAAAGGAACACAAGGGATTTTTACGAGGAAAAACTTCTTGGGCCCAACAAGAAGAAACAACCTCGACCACTAGGGATTTTAAACTCAACACTTTCACTAATTAGGCCAAACAACTCTGTTACAACCTAATTCTAACTCGAGCCCTACCTTGAGTTCCTAAACTCAAGTTCCTGAACCACTGTTCCCTTAACAGCAGTTCCTCTCAACTTCACTCGAAGTTTTCTCACACATACAAGCTTCACTCAAAGCCTTTCTCTTACAGAACTTCACTCAAAGTTCCCTTACCCCAAAAACCAAAATACAATTGATCGAAATAAGCTTAGTGGAATTAGAGTAAGAAGGCAAAGAACAAATGGCTATTATGAGAGAATGAAGGCACTGACACTTAATAAGTTAAACTCACTTAATTACTTAGTCAGACACAATTTGGAACTTATCTAGACTTCTATATTTATAGTGTTAATCATAAAGAACGTGGGAGTAATGTTAGAGTACACGTTTTAATCCATTTACCCATGATGTTCCTTCCCCTAAGGAACACGTTTTACATCATGCCCATGATCCATGAACTATAAATGAACGTGGATAAAATGCAGCCATTACTCCTAAATAATAGGAGTTCCTTCAACATTATCCGAAAATCAGTTTTTATAAACTCTTTTTATCTTTAAATCTGAATTTCTAATCTTTAAGAAAATAATATCTTTGAAATAAAATCTTTCTAACAACCGGATATTTATTTTCTTATTTTCCGAAAAATAATATCTTTTCCAAAACAGATTTTCTTTTTTTAAAACTGATTTTATCATTTGAAATTAGAAATAACTAATTTCCTATAATCTAGGCATGACTTACTCCATTATCTTTTAACCGTTACACTAAGTACACGCCTAAGTCTAGTTCCTTATATTAGTTCAGTTCCTTTAACATATTTACTAAGTGCCACTGAGTTTGTTCCTTACAGAGGAACAAACGCTTCATTCTCAAATATTCTGCCACAGTTCCTTACCATTCTTTCTTTGTTCCTTTACATTGGAACTAGAAAATAAAACGCCTAGCTTCTATTATTCTTGATCCAATGCTTGCTCCAGTATCAACATAGAAACTTCTCTACTTAGCCTTTGAAATCCTCTCTTGACTTCTTCATTGACTTTGTATTCTCCCAGTTCCTTGCATTGATACCTTAGACACCATACACTTAAATAATTCATTAGTTCACTACTTAGTTTGTTCCTTTGTTTCTTTGTCATTATCAAAACTAGGGTTCAACAAATTTTAAGATATTCCTATATATATCTTAACAGCACATTGAATAGTTTTGTTTTATTACAATATTATATCTTGCTCAGCCTTTGGCTGATATTACAGTGCTTAATGTGAAGGGACTTGAAGATAGTTAGCTCCGGTTGGGTTAAAGAGTGTGTTGGATCTATTTCGATTTGATATGACTTTAAAAAGAATTTCGCTGTAATTTGTTTGACTATAAGATTTATATTCTAGTTTGTAATAATTAATTCACATTCTATTTAGTTGGTCTGTAATAATTATTTAAAACTTATTGTTTATTATTTTAATTAGAACCATTAGCCTTGCGGTTATTATCACTAACTATTGCGGCGTAATACCTTTGGATTTCCGAGTTTATTTATATTAAGTTGTTTTTAGAATTATTGGAGATTCAGGGTTGTTATAGTTGGTATTCAAAGCTTTAGGTTACTAAGATTTCTTTAAGACGACTTTAAACAAGAATAGGTAAAGAAACTTATTTAAATTAAAAATCCATTGTGAGGAAGTGATATGGGAAGACGAGGAATTATATTGTTATGTGCTGATGATATATACTTCTCTCTTCATTTTCTTGCTTGATTTATTTATTTTTATTTTTTCTTCTTTCTTTATTTTGTTAAGAATTATATGGTAAGGGTGAATCATTTTGCTTTATCTTTGTTTCTATTGTGCTTTTAAGATGATGCGTAGACACGCGCGTGCTAGAAACTCAAGTTCGAATCGTATGATGCGCGAGATAGCTCAATCCACTCGAGCTTTAACTGATGCTATGGAGAAACTTGATGAGGCTCAAGTTGCTGCTCTTAATACTCCTGTTACTCATTTTTCTAGCAATGTTAGTTCAAAAATTGTTGTGATTTCTAAAGCAATTGACCAAAAGAAACCTCCTTCTTTTGATGGTAAGGGTGACCCTACCAAGATGGAGAACTGGATTAGAGAATTTGAAAAAATCTTTACCACTCTTCAAGTCCCTAATGAAATGAGGGTTGATGTTGTTGCCTACTATCTAGTTGAGGATGTTTATATTTGGTGGACTCACAATAAGTTTGATCTGACTACTATGGTGACTATGGATGAGGAAGGAGAAGAGCTCATGGAAGAGAGAGAGTTTGGTTGGACTGAGTTCAAGAAGGCGATTCGTGATTAGTTCTTTCCAGCCCATATGAGGAAGAGGAAGAGGATAGAGTTTAATGATCTTGTGCAGGGAGATATGACCGTTCATGAGTTCTATGGGACATTTTAGGAGTTTGCTCGTTTTGCTGTTAGTTCCTAATGAGCATGAGAGAGCGGTGAAATTCGAGGAGAAGTTAGACCCTGATCTTCATTCTAGGATGGGAGCTGGTGAGTATACTACAGTTAAGGAGGTGTACACTCATGCTTGTAATGTTGAGAGGATTTAGGAAATGAGACTAGTTGCAAAGAAGTTGAAATCCACTCCAGCAGGGTCTACTCAGGCGACAGAAAAGGGTGATACATATAGTTCCACTGGTTACAACAAAGGTAGAGGAGGTTGTTTCAATAAAAATCGAAACTTTAGAACCATGATTCTGGTGGTAACTATAACAAGGGAAGTTTCAGTCAGCAGTATTCTAAGGACAATCAGAACTCTACTCCTTCCCGTAGCCAGCCCCAAGGTCAGAATCAGAGGACCGATCGAATTTTCTATTGCAAACGTTGTAGTGAGAACCACCCTGGCAAGGATTTTGATGGTAAACTGGTGGAGTGTAATAATCACTATGGGAGGAAGGGGCATCGTGCTTATGAATGCTAGATCGAGAAACTTCAGGCCTGAGATGAGTTTGAGGAATGGGGCACTAGCAGATAAGAGACCCAGAATGGAAACAACAATTGTCCTGCTCTTTCTACTCCAGGGAACGGTGCGCCTAATCACAATGGAGGAATTGCAAATGCTACTCAGGCTCACAGAGGTGATGTGAGGAGGAACACTAAACAAGTTAATGTGATGAAGCAGACTGAGGCAAACACTAAGGGCAACGTGGTCACTAATACTTTTTCTATTCATTCGATGTCTGTTTATGTGCTATTTGATTCTGGTGCTTCTCATTCTTTTGTGTCTGAACCTCTTGTGAAAAGTTAGGGTTAGAGAACTCTAAAACTTGTGATGTAGACATCTCTATTCCTTCTGGTATAACTTGTAATAACTTGTAACCAGATGTCCCTATTATGCGTGGTAGTACCACCCTAGTAGCTGATTTAATAGCTTTTCCTTTGCATGATTTTGATGTAATTCTAGGGATGGATTGGCTTAGTATGTAACACCCTGAAATTTCTCTGAAAATTCCGCGCGTTAATTATTATTAATTGAGTGCTAAAATATATTTTACTAATATATTTTTCAGAAAGTATAAATATATATATTTTTACGTCTACATTATTTTAATCGTTATTGTTCAATGTGTTTATAATGTGTTTTATTTGTGTGGCATTGTCGTTAGTCGTATAATGTCTGTATCTGCGTTATTTATACGAAAAGGACAATGTAGTACTCGTGTCTGTGCCAAGTAGAAAATGTGATAGTATAGTGTGTGCGTGTCTGGTTCCTCGAATACACAACGTAGGCCTTGGGCGGCATGGTCCAATGAGTCTACTCACAGACGGCATGGTCTGTTGTGATTGAGCTTGTTGACCGCATTTGTTGCATGGTTGACGGGGATTTGTTGTATTAGTGGGGTGTATTGTTTGTTGTTATGATCGATTGTACCTCGTAGTGAGTATGGTATTTTGATATTGTATTCTCTAGTGTTGTTTCTAATCATTTAAGTTCTTTATCTGTTTCAATTGAGTTGGGAGAACTGCTAGTTACTCCCCACTGATTGTCGAAGTTGTTGAAAAATTGTGCAGATGGTGATGCTGTTTAGAATTGTCACAGTTTGGACCGGGGTTGTGCGTTATAACCATGCGAGCAAGGAAGTGGTGCTTATTATAGTGGATGAGCACTTCGAAGCTGGAATTAGGACTAAATACTTAGTTGGTTTTAAGTAGCTACCTCTAGTTTCGTCATATGTTTGAATGGATTTCAGTTTTTGGTTTGGATATAACTCTTTTGGAGGTTTCTTATGGTGATGTTATGACATTTTGAGACTTGTTGAAATGAGGGTATGGGACCTCATTTTCCCTTTTTATATAAATGATTTGGAGCTTAATTAATGTCTTTGTAGGCTTTACCTATTTATAGTTTCATATTCTACTCCTTAGAGTAGCATCTCCGTCTTATTGGTATTTCCGCTGCCATTATTTGTATCATTTCCTGTGCTTTAAATCTCCGGTCTCCTTTGCAATTGGACGGGATGTTACAGTTGGTATCAGAGCAAAACGTTCCACAAGCCCTGTTTAAGTTGCTATTACTTCCTAGAGAATGAGTAGACTTGTGACTAGGATTACTAGTCTCTTAGGCTCCAAGTCTAGTGTGTATGAGAGTTACCTGGGTAGGAGAGTAAACCTGGGGAATCATTTTGTTTACCGTATTAATCGATTTAATGCTTTCTTATGTGAATTTGGTAAACTAATGTGAAAGCTTCTGTTTTGTAGTATGCCTCCACGACAACAGTTGGCTGCTAGAAAGGAAGTCGCGTGTCGTCGTCGCGTAAGCCTGGAAAATGTTTTTATATCCTTGGCTAATAGAGTTGTTTCTTCTGGTGGTGGGCAGTCTGCTTTCGACCGATTTGACCGTCATAGGCCCCCTACTTATGATGGTGCTGCTGACCCTGTGGCTCTGGAAAATTGGTTAAGGGAAATGGAGAAGCTCTTCACGGTAACCAACTGCCATGCTGCCGAAATGGTACCTATTGGGACGTACTATTTGAAGAGAGAGGCTGATAATTGGTCGGGTACGGAGAAGGCTGCATGTATGGCTACGGCTGGTTTTGGGTGGACTTAGTTCTCCGCCAAGCTGAAGGAGAGATTCTTATCCTGACGAGTTGCGCTGGCAAAAGCAGGAAGAGTTTCTATCTCTGACTCAAGGGAGTATGGATATTCAGAAGTACACCGACCGCTTCACAAAGCTGTCTAAGATTGCTGGTACTGTCATTCCCACCGAAGCTGAGAGGGTTAAGAGATATATGAAGAAGATGAATCCTAGGGTAAGGACTCTTGTGCTGTGTTCGGGAGTTACCACTTTTCAAGCTGCTTATGAGATGGCCCTGAGTGTCCATGCATCAGTCAAAGAGGAAGAAGCTGTTAAGGCTGCATCTGTGAGGAAGCCTTTTCCGTCTGTTGCTCCTGGTCCGGTTAAGAAGCCGAAGTTTGAACCAAGTTTCCGTGGTGAGTATCAAGGTTCTAGTTCTAAGCAGAGTTTTGATCCGTCCAAGTGTCGAAGGTGTGAGAAGCCTGTGCATCCAGGGAAGGACTGTGATGGAGCTGCTATTATTTACTTCTATTTTAGGGAAGCGGGTCACAAGAGTTATGAGTGTCCCAAGAATCCGAGGGCTACAGCTAAGCCTCCTGTTCCTCCTAGTCTTTCTGCTCCGTCGAAGAATCGAGTTTACAACATGACTTATTCCTACGCCGATGTTCATCCCGACGTCATCTCTGGTACCTTTCTTGTTAATTCTGTCCCTGTTTCTGTGTTGTTTGATTCTGGTGCTTCCGTGTCATGTGTGTCTAATTCTTTTGCCAAGAAAGCTAACCTGTCTTCGAGTTCCCCTCTTCGAACTCTTATATCTTTGCCCTCTGGTGAGAACTACCCTTGTTTTGCCGAGTATTGTGGAGTGCCTATCTCCGTGTTGGGTATTGACCTTCCTGCCGATCTCAAGGCATTCTCCATGGTTGAGTTTGATGTTATTTTGGGTATGGATTGGTTGTTTAAGTATCATGCTCAGATTCATTGCCGCGATCAAAAAGTGACTCTTAGTAGTCCGTGTGGCAAACGTATCTCCTATAGTGGAGTGGTGTTGAAGAAAGGGGTAAAAGTCCTGTCCGCTCTCAAAATGCAAAAGCTGCGTCAGAAAGGGGAGCAAGTGTTCCTCTGCATGGTTAAAGATTTGACCCAAGATGTGAAGTTAGAGGACATCCCCATTGTTCGTGAGTATCCGGACGTCTTTCCTGATGAGTTACCGGGTATCCCTCCTAAAAGAGAGGTCGAGTTCAACATTAATTGGACTCGTGGTACTGCTCCTCTATTAAAGGCCCCATATAGGATGGCGCCTGCTGAGTTGCAAAAGAAGAGTCAGTTGCAAGAACTAATTGACAAGGGATTTATTAGGTCGAGCGTCTCGCCGTGGGGTGCTCCTGTTCTGTTTGTCAAGAAGAAGGATGGGAGTATGCGGCTTTGCATCGACTATCGTGAGTTGAACAAGGTGACTATCAAGAATAGGTATCCCTTGCCCCGCATTGAGGATCTGTTTGACCAGCTAAAGGGTGCTGGAGTATTCTCAAAGATAGATTTGAGGGCAGGTTATCACCAGATTCCGGTGAAGAAGGAGGATATTCCTAAGACCGCCTTCCGAACAAGATATGGGCATTATGAGTTTGTTGTCATTCCCTTTGGTCTTACAAATTCCCCTGTTGTATTCATGGACCAGATGAACCGCTCTTTCCATGAGTTCCTAGATACGTGTGTGGTTGTTTTCATCAACGATATCCTGGTGTACTCTAAGAATGAAGAAGAGTATGAGAAGCACCTGACGTTGATATTGGGTATTTTGAGGCAACATAAATGGTTTGTGAAGTTCTCTAAGTGCGAGTTCTGGCTTAAGGAGGTGTCGTTTATAGGCCACGTCATCAGCAAGGATGGAGTTATGGTGGATCCTTCTAAGGTTTGAGCTGTGGTGGATTGGGAGAGTCCTAAAAATGTTTCCGAGATCCGGAGTATCCTAGGTCTTGCTGGTTACTATCGGAGGTTTGTTAAGGATTTCTCAAAGATAGCTCAGCCGTTAACCAAATTGATGAGGAAGGAGAGCAAGTTCCTATGGTCCGAAGAGTGAAAAAGCATTCCAAGAATTGAAGAAGTGCCTCACTACTGCTCCTATTCTAACCTTGCCTACCGAAGGGGTTGGGCTTGAAGTATATAGTGACAAGGAAAAGTGGTGGCGTATGCCTCCGGGCAGTTGAAGGTGCATGAAAAGAATTACCCTACTCATGATCTGGAGTTGGCTGCTGTGGTGTTGCTCTTAAAATCTGGCGACACTATCTGTATGGGGTTTCATGTAGGATGTTTACCGACCACAAAAGCCTTAAGTACATCTTCACTCAAAGAGATTTGAATTTGAGGCAGAGGAGATGGTTGGAGCTGATCAAGGATTACGATCTGCAACTTGATTACCATGAGGGTAAAGCTAATGTGGTTGCGGATGCTCTCAGTCGTAAATCGAATCATTCTCTTAATGCGGTTAGAATTCCGCCGAGGGACTTGTGTGATGAATTTCGGAAGCTTGAAATCGAGGTTGTAACTCAGGGTTCGGTGGAAACTCTTTGTGCTATGAGTGTCGAGCCTGTCTTGTTCCAAGAATTGCGAGAGAAGCAGAAAATGATCCTAAGTTGGAGAAGATCCGTGAAGCTAAGGTTCAGGTCGAGCCGAAAATTTCGAAGTCGATTCCGAGGGAGGTCTCAAATTTATGGGTCGTTGGTGTGTGCCTAATGACCTAAAGCTTAAGAAGAAGATTCTCGAAGAAGCTCATTGTACTCCCTATTCTGTTCATCCTGGGGTGATAAGCTTTACAAGGATCTCAAGGCTAATTTCTGGTGGCCTTGTATGAAGAGGGAAGTGGCCGAATTTGTGGCTAGGTGTCTGGTGTGTCAAAAGGTCAAGATCGAGCATCAAAGACCAGGTGGTTTGCTACAACCATTACCAATTCTCGCATGGAAGTTTGATTCTATCTCGATGGACTTTGTTATGGGTCTTCCGAGAGCTGCTGGTGGTAAAAATGCCGTGTGGGTGATCGTAGACCGGTTGACTAAGGTGGCTCGATTTCTTCCGATGAAGAATACTTAGTCTATGGAGGAGTTAGCGAAAGCTTACGCTAATGAAATCATTCGATTGCATGGTGTTCCGAAGGATATAGTATCTGATAATGACCCTAGATTTTGGTCTCATTTTTGGGTTGCTCTGCAAGAAGCTTTTGGTACTAAGTTGAAGTTGAGTACCGCTTTCCATGCTGCTACGGATGGGCAAACTGAGAGGACTATTCAGACTCTGGAGGATATGCTCCGTGCTTGTGCTTTGGAATTTCAAGAGTCTTGGTTGAAGTCGTTGAATTTGGTGGAGTTCTCTTACAACAACAGTTACCATGCGAGCATACAGATGGCTCCTTATGAGGCCTTGTATGGGCGAAAATGTCGCAGTCCTACTTGTTGGAGCGACATAAGTGACTCTTGTGTTGGGACCAGACTTGATCCAAGATACTGTTGAGCAAGTAAAGGTGATTCGGGCTAGAATGAAGGTGCTCAAGATAGGCAGAGGTCTTATGCAGACTTGCGTTGGAAGCCTATTTCTTACGCCGTTGGAGATAGGGTGTTGTTGAAAGTATCTCCGATGAAGGGAGTGGCAAGATTTGGGCAAAAAGGCAAGTCAAGCCCGAAGTACATTGGCCCCTATAAGATTCTCGAGAGGATTGGGGAGGTACCTTACAGATTGGCTATGCCACCTGAGTTATCGAGGGTGCACGATGTGTTCCATGTGTCGCAGTTGCGGATATCGAAGCGATCCATCTCATGTCATTCCTATAGAGTCGATCTCTGTTGAGCCGAATATGACTTTCGAGGAGCGACCTGTCCAGATCTTGGACCGTCAGAATCGTGCCCTGAGAAGAAAGGTGATACCCTTGGTTAAGGTACTTTGGAGAAGCCAAAAGTACGAGGAAGCCACTTGGGAAACGGAAGAGTCGATGAGGCTCAAGTATCCCGAGCTTTTTGTCTCAGGTATTTCCTTGTTATTTTAAGTTCGAGGACAAACTTTTTCTTAAGGAGGGGAGATTGTAACACCCCGAAATTTCTCTGAAAATTCCGCGCGTTAATCATTATTAATTGAGTGCTAAAATATATTTTACTAATATATTTTTCAGAAAGTATAAATATATATATATATATATATTTTTACGTCTACATTATTTTAATCGTTATTGTTCAATGTGTTTATAATGTGTTTTATTTGTGTGGCATTGTCGTTAGTCGTATAATGTCTGTATCTACGTTATTTATACGAAAAGGACAATGTAGTACTTGTGTCTGTGCCAAGTAGAAAATGTGATAGTATAGTGTGTGCGTATTTGTATTACGTTACTAATCATAATTTTAATTTTGGAAAATACTTACTTATACATATTATTTTTGAACGATTTTACTGGGTGCCTGAAATGTACATTATACTAGTGTTTCTTTCGTACATTGTATTATGTGTATTAGGAGGTCCGAAATTCCTGATTTTATTTGTGGTATACGAACGATTGTGGACAACCCTTTTTAAACTCTTGTAACGTTAAAATTAATCAAGAGTTAACCTTTCATTTGCCTCCTTAATACACCTCTTATTAACACAAACTCTTCACTTCCATTTTCTGAAAATAAAATCAGAAAATCCCTCCCCTTGTCATTTCATTTTCACACGCCTAAACCAAAGAGAAGGGAGAGGAAGAGTCTTAGTTCTTCTTTCACTATTTTCTCACGAAAATCAGTCCACATTTGTGTGTTTCAAGCTATTTTTGCACCGGTTTTCAAGCACGTGTTGAGATCGTTGCGTTTGTGTTCATAGGAGACGAAGGTGGTAATATTCCACGAAGCGTTTAGAGTACATTTGAAGCTTTCTACTACGTTTCTCCTCAAGAAAAAGGTAACTAGCGTTATTCTAGTTCGGTAGAGTATAGATTTTGAACTTAGGTTGTTAGAAATGCGTTAGAGAACGTAGAATCATGTTAGGTAGAACTTAGAGGATTGTATGATTAAAGTTTCATGTAGATTCTATGGTTGTGGGTGTTGTTGTTGTGTACTTGGATTGCCACTATGATCATATATGTTAAGACTTGTCGATTAGTGGTCTCCTTGTTGTTGTTGTGGTTGATTTTATTAAGTGGTTCACTTTGATTTCTTCCTTGGTTTTGAATGGTTGTTGTTTTGATGAATTTAGTCCATGTGAGGAGGATTGGTGTTGTGTTGGGCACAAGTTTGAGTTAGAATGGGCGTAGGAGGCTAAAGGTAAAATTCGTGGGATTTTCGGTGGGCGTACGAGCGAAGCTCGCAGGCCACGGCAGTAGCCGCTCGCGACTCGCGAGCCTCATCGCGACTCGCGATGGTTGGCTGTCGCGACCCGCGATGCTCGTCGCGCCTCGCGACGAGGGGTCTGTCCCCTGGGTCGTGCTGCTGTGTTTGAAATTCTTTTTTTGGGTTACAGCTTATGTATCTTTGCTTGGTTGGTCTTAGGTATGTATACTAAGGATGTTTGAGTAAACTTTGGTTAGTTTAAGTGTTACATTAAGGGTATGTGCCCAATTGTGTTGCGTAGCTTTCGGTATTTGCCTTGAAATGGGTCGGATGCTTGAGTTTGGCTATGTAGGCTCACGATGGAACCTTGATGGGTAAGATTGTTTCGATTTGCTCTTAAACTTGTTATATATGCATTGAAAGTTGGATTTGGATTAGTTGGCGTATACCTTGACGTGTATACTTGTACGTTGTTGAATAGTGTGATTCTAGGAACGGTATGGTTCTAGAGGTCTCTATTAGGTGATCCTAAGAACGGTATGGTTCTAGGAACTTGAGCTGATTGTCCTAAGGGAGGCATGGTCCTAGGAATTTGTGTTTGATCATCCTAAGGGTGGTATGGTCCTAGGATTTGGTTACTTAACCTTGGGTGGTATGGTCCATTAGTTCACTACGGGTAGTATGATCCGTAGAATTTAGCTATTCGAAAAGGGCGGTATGGTTCCTCGAATATGCAATCTATTCGAAAAGGGCGGTATGGTTCCTCGAATATGCAACGTAGGCCTTGGGCGGCATGGTCCAACGAGTCTACTCACAGACGGCATGGTCTGTTGTGATTGAGCTTGTTGACCGCATTTGTTGCATGGTTGACGGGGATTTGTTGTATTAGTGGGGTGTATTGTTTGTTGTTATGATCGATTGTACCTCGTAGTGAGTATGATATTTTGATATTGTATTCTCTGGTGTTGTTTCTAATCATTTAAGTTCTTTATCTATTTTTATTGAGCTGGGAGAACTACTAGTTACTCCCCACTGATTATGGAAGTTGTTGAAAAATTGTGCAGATGGTGATGCTATTTAGAATTGTCACAGTTTGGATCGGGGTTGTGCATTATAACCATGTGAGCAAGGAAGTGATGCTTGTTATAATGGATGAGCACTTCGAAGCTGGAATTAGGACTAAATACTTAGTTGGTTTTAAGTAGCTACCTCTAGTTTTGTCATATGTTTGAACTACGGATTTCAGTTGTTTTGGTTTGGATATTACTCTTTTGGAGGTTTCTTATGGTGATGTTATGACATTTTGAGACTTGTTGAAATGAGGGTGTGGGACCTCATTTTCCCTTTTTATATAAATGATTTGGAACTTGATTAATGTCTTTGTAGGCTTTACCTATTTATAGTTTCATATTCTACTCCTTAGAGTAACATCTCCGTCTTATTGGTATTTCTGCTGCCATTATTTGTATCATTTCCCTTGCTCTAAATCTCCGCTCTCCTTTGGAATTGGACGCAATGTTACATAGTAAGCATAAAGCCAAGATATATTGTGAGAAACAAAAGGTGTCTGTAGTTGGTCCTAGTGGAGTCAATGAGTTTTGTAGAGGGTCTTCTTTGAAAATCATTTCTACTTTGACTCAAAAATCCTATTTGAGAAAGGGTTGTCGTATGTACTTGTGCCATGTTCACGACAGTAGCAAGGAAGAGCCACGTGTTGAAAATGTCCGTATTGCCAATGAGTTTGTAGATGTTTTTCCTGATGATATTTCTGTCATGCCTCCGAGACGTGATGTTGAGTTCAATGTTGACTTGATGCCTGGAACTGGACCTATTTCTAAGCCTCCTTACAGAATGGTGCCTGCTGAAATGAAAGAACTTAAGGCGTAGTTAGAAGAGTTCTTGATAAGGGCTACATTCGGCCTAATGTATCTCCATAGAGTGCTCCTGTTTTATTTATTAAGAAGTAGGATGGGAGTCTTCGCCTGTGTATTGATAACAAACAGCTTAACAATATTACAGTGAAAAACAAGTACTCCTTGCCAAGAATAGATGATTTGTTCGATCAATTGGTGGGAGCTAGAGTTTCCTCGAAGATTGATCTGAGATCTGGATACCATCAACTTCGTATTGCAGAGAATAATATTCGTAAGACAGCTTTCAGAACTTGCTATGGACACTATGAGTTTACTGTTATGCCCTTTGGGTTGACTAATGCTCTAACAGTGTTCTTGGACTTGATGAATCAAATTTTCAGGTCGTATCTTGATAAGTTTGTGGTGGTGTTCGTAGATGATTTACTGATTTATTCAAAGGATGCTAATGAGCATGAAGAGCATCTTCACACTGTTCTGCAAGTCTTGAGTGAAAATAAGTTGTATACTAAGTTCGCAAAGTGCGGATTCTGGCTGGAGATAGTTGCTTTTCTTGTTCATATCATTTCTAGAGAGGGCGTCTCAGTTGATCCATCAAAGATCCAAGCTATTTAAAAATGGCCTACTCCAAAGAGTGTGACTAAAATTCGCAGTTTCCTTGGCTTGGCTTGTTATTATAGGAGGTTTGTGAAGGACTTCTCAAAAATAGCTCGGTCGTTGATTACATTGATGAGGAAGGATACTAAGTATCGTTGGGATGATGATTGTGAGAAGGCATTCCAGATTTTAAAGGAGCGTCTCACCACAACTCCTGTGTTGACTTTACTTGATGGTAACCACCGTACGAAGTGTTCACATATGCTTCGAAGAATGGTCTTGGTTGTGTGCTTATGCAGGATAAAAAGGTTGTTGCTTATGCTTCTAGGCAACTTAAGAACCATGAGTTGAATTGCCCGACGCATGATTTAGAAAATTAGCAGCTTTTATTTTTGCACTTAAGATATGGCGTCATTATCAGCTTGGAAAATCGTTCAAGATATTTTTCGGACCACAAGACTCTGAAATACATCTTCACTCAAAGAGAGCTGAACATAAGGCAGAGGAGATAGTTAGAGTTGATAAAGGATTATGATATGGAGATTCAATACCATGAGGGTAATGCTAATGTTGTTACAAATGCACTTAGTAGAAAATCCTCTCACTGTTTGCATACCATGCGTTCGAGGAATCGTCTTCGAGAGGAATTTCAGAACCTTGATGTGGAGATAGTGCAATTGGGAGCTCAGCTTAACTCTCTTATGATTCAGTCCACTTTGTATGATGAGATCAAGAAAGCACAAGTACAGGATTAATTCTTGAGGGACAAGCAAGCTAATGAGCCTGTCATTTCATTGTGGTTCAGGATGGTAGCGTGAGATTCAAGGGGAGATGGTGTGTTCCTAATGTTCTTGAGTTGAAGGAAAACATCTTAGAAGAAGCTCACTCAGCACAATATTCAGTTCATCCTGGAGGGGATAAGATGTATAAGGATCTCAAGTAGACTTTTTGGTGGCCGCATATGAAGACGGATGTTGCTAAGTATGTCCCAAGATGCGTGAATTGTCAGAAGGTCAAGAGTGAGTACAAGAGGCCTCGGGGTATGATTCAGCCTTTAGAGGTTCCTACATGGAAATGGGACTCGATCTCAAAGGATTTCATTTGTGGACTTCCGAGGACACTAAAGGGGAATAATTTGATTTGGGTTATTGTGGACCGTCTTATCAAGTCTGCTCATTTTGATCCTATGAAGGATACTTGGAAGCATGAACGGTTGGCTACTACTTATAGAGAGCACGTGATTAGACTTCATGGTGTCCGAGTGATATTATTTTGGATAGGGGTCGCAAATTCTTGTCTAATTTTTGACAAAAGCTTCAAGAAGCTTTGGGGACTAAGTTGAAGATGAG
Source organism: Beta vulgaris subsp. vulgaris (assembly GCF_026745355.1). NCBI lineage: Eukaryota > Viridiplantae > Streptophyta > Magnoliopsida > Caryophyllales > Amaranthaceae > Beta > Beta vulgaris. The sequence goes on from NC_079202.1 coordinate 18,587,454, forward strand.
TATAACTTTTCATCATGTTACAGATGGTCAGACATAGTGCACTATTCAAACATTGAGGGATATGTTGAGGGCTTGTGCCTTAGAATTCCAGGGCTCTTGGGAGGATAAGCTTGATTTGATTGAGTTCTCATATAATAACAGCTATCATACGACAATTCAGATGGCACCATTTGAAGCTCCAAATGGTCGGCGATGCCGTACTCTCCTTTGTACGTGTTGGAGTGATATTGGCGAGTATGTTGTGATTGGTCCAGAGACGATTGAGGAAACTGTTGAGCAGGTAAAGCTCATCTAGCAAAAAATGAAGGCGGCACAAGCTAGATAGAAAAGTTATGGTGATAAGCATCATTGCCATGAGGAGTTTCAGGTGGGAGAGAAGGTATTCCTTAGAGTTTCTCCTATGAAAGGAGTAATGAGATTTGGGAAGAAATGCAAGTTGAGCCCTATGTTCATTGGCCCGTACGAGATTCTAGAGAGGATAGGAGAGGTGGCTTATAGATTGGCGTTGCCACCAGGCGTTGATCGTTCACATAACGTGTTCCATGTTTCTCAGTTGCGGTGATACATTAGTGACCCTTTGCATGTGCTACAGCCAGAGTCTCTCCAGTTAGATGATAAAATGACTTATGAGGAGTTTCCAGTTCAGATTCTAGATCACAAAGTTCGAAAGACTCGCAAAGGTGAGATAAAGATCGTGAAGGTGTTGTGGTTAAACCATAACTCGGAGGAGTTTACTTGGGAAGCTGAGGATGCGATGCGTCTTAAGTATCCCCATCTCTTCACCCAGGTAAATTTTTAGTTACGAGGATGTATCTCCCTTTTTAAGGGGTGTAGAATTCATAATAATTTTGTGCATGTGTGATTGAATGTTTTCTGATAAAGCTTCGATGTGTTTCACTCCCTACTTGTTATATTACGGTGATTCCTATTGATAAAGTTCGTGAGCTGTGAGTATAAGTTTGATCATTTGAGTAATACTTTAAGTTTGGGGACGAAACTTATTTTAAAGGGGGTAGATTGTAACACCCCGTATTTTTATACCCGTTTAGTAATTAGTTGCATTAATTTATTCTAGGAAAATAATTTTAGATCTCTTTCATTAAAACTATTTTTTTTACTAGCTTGGACTTTACCTTAGAAGTGGAAAGAAAAAAAACTAAATCCTAGATTTCCTAGGCTAATCAAGTCACCTAGCTAACCTATCATAAATATAGAGTAAGCAAAAGAAAAAAAAAAAGAGGAAAAAAAGAAAAAAAAAAAAAGGAAAGTTCGAAGATGGGAGGAGAAGAACCCACGACCTTTTTCTCCCCTCTATACTCCATCTTCCTTTCTTTTCCTAATCTCTTTTATTCTTTCTTTTCCTTTCTATTATTCAAGGTTATAACTAAAGCATATAGTTGCTAAGCTATTACATACTAACCATCCATCATCCATCTTCACTCATTTTTGTGGACAATTTCGAAGAGGAAAATTAGGGTTTTGGGTGTAGTTTTCGGATCGAAAATCGAATCAAGGACACGAAATTTTGGGTCTTTTTACACTCTACTACATTTCAATTACTTTATTAATCAAGTAAGGTTATTTCCCATGTTATAATTTCAGTATGTGTGAATTTTCAAATTGGGGTTTTTATAAAATTAGGATTCTTGAGAAATTGATTTGGGAAAAATGTTCGTGTTAATCATTGGGTAAACTGATTCATTTCTGATGTTTTATTCGAGTTGATTTACATGTTTTCGAGTTTAGATTTAAAAGTTTATTACTTTCAAAACATATGTTGAGTTCTTGTCGTATTGGATCAATGGTTAATTTCTTGGTGCAAACTATTAGTCAGATTACTGTGATTATAACGAATCCTTATTTCTAGTATGTGTTTAGAGGTTTAGTTTATTGGAATTATAGTTGTAAGTGAAGGTTATTGGTGTAATCATGTTAATTGGTGTTGTTGTTTATTGTTGTTGTGTTGCATTGTTGTTAGTAGGGTGGTGTAGGTAAAGGAATCGATTAGCGGAAAAATGATACGAGTGATTTATGATCAAAATCAGTTTGCCTTATGTTGACCAAACTTGACCAGTTTGATTTTTGTGTTCTATGGACGTTCAGTCGCTTTCAAAAGCAGTCAAAGCTCATTAACTAGGTTTGGTTATTTGTATATGATTTATGTGAAGTATAGTCATGTGACTTATACTATACTATATTATGTTGTAGATCTTTGGTTCGTAGAAGAACCTTATTGACTTGAGATTGAGAATTGTTAACTGTGGTTGCTAAAAAGGTAAGATTTCTTACTAAGTTTGACAGATAAGTTTAGAAATTGTTTTGTATTATTTTGGAAATTTATCTGTAAGAATGAGATTGTTTCAAATATTTTATATATATTGAGATTGGAGTTGTTCTCGATATATATTGAAATAAGTTTATGAGTTTTATATTAAACGGAGAAAGTTCCTCAATGTTACAAAATTTTTAAAAAATGTAGGGTTTGTCGGTAAGCGGTATTCCTCGAGTATGAAAGTATGTTGAGTTAATAATGTCTCAACAATTTATTTATGAGTATTGTAGTGTAGTTGGTTAGTGCATTAGCATATGGAAAGAGAGCTCATGGGTTCAAATCTTGAAACACGTATATTTATTGTTTAATGCCTCATTTGATTGTGTGTGTGGGGGGCGGGGGGATGGAGTATATGTGGCAGCATGTTTTGTTTAATGTCTCATTTGATTGTGGGGGGGGGGGGGGGAGAGTATATGTGGCAGCATGTTTGTTTGTCTTACATATATATATATATATATATATATATATATATATTATATTATATATATATTATATATATATAAATATATATAATATTATATATATATATATATATATATATATATATATATATATATATATATATAATTATCTAAAGTAAAATCTTAAATCTTACGTGGCAAGCTCAGGTTCACCAAGCAATTCAAGAGCTTCACAAACTAAAGACTCTCAAATCTAGTGTCCACGTGGCATGTCAATATATTGTGGCCGAAATTTTTTTGTAAAATGATACTCATTCGTGATTTATGTTACTTGGGTATTTAAATTACGCAATTAATATCATGATATCATATGAGATTTCCAGAAAACAAGCATATCTCATTTATATATTATTGTGATTGACGTTGACTATGGTTACAATTACGCAATTAAAATCTCAAACTCATATACTTTTGGCCAAAATTTATAATTCTGATATTGGTTATGTTTGAAATTTTTAATAACCAACTAAAAATGACAATGAATTTGAATTATTAATCAATGTTAATAATTGCCTCCGTTAATGGTAATTGCCAATCAATCACTTAATTTAAATGGATAATATCCGAAATTCTTAACATTCATCAATCCCATATTGTTTACACTTCGAATTCAAACATGGTAATAAAAATAATTTATTAATCAATCAAGATATATGCTAGTTGTCAATCAACCATAATTTTGGATACTAATTAGCTAATTAACCTAAATATACAAATTTAACATAGCATTTTTTTTGTATAAATAGTAAAGTTTATCTTGGATGATCAATACTCATTTTCGTCTTTTCAAATTACATAGTGATGTCACTATATCCCCTATCTCTAAGTCAATATTATGTTATCCATAAAACATAACACAAGCACATAATCCTACCAGAAAATGGCCCCCTAAAGTTGAATATTCAAATTTCCTAGATGTTGAATTTATGGTTTTCACACTTTCGTGGAGGCCATCTTTATTTCAACAATGTTTCCAGTATGTTCACATATCATATTAATAGAAGTAATGAGGTTTGGGCTATGCGTGCAAAATCGCTATCAAAATTAATTTAATTGTCGAATTTCATCTAGTATTATAAATAGAAAAATTACTTACAAAATTTTAAAAATGTTATATCCAAATATAATAATGTATATAATTTAGCAATGTAGTTTGTTTATCCAAATTTTTCACATGTGAATGTGAAGGTCGATTAAAATACATCATTAATTTTTACATTAATGTAATTCTAATATATAGTAATTTATAATCCTTATTAATACATTTGTTAATAACTTCATTTATATAATTATTTATAAAATCACTCCATCTAGTTTTACTTGTCACTTGGTTAAAAAACAAACCAATAGTCACAATAAATAAAAAGCAGGAGATAAGTTTAATGTTGAGCATCCAGGCATTTTATTTTTTCTTCCATATCGATTTCTTCAAAATTATGTGTTAATTTTGCTTCTTCTAATATTTGTATTTTATTTATGATAAGCATTCTTTTTTTTATTTCTTTTTTCTAAGCTTTTAATATATGATTGTGATTGCATAATTGACAGTAGAAATTGAAATTCAGCTTTTCTAATAGCTTTTCTAAATTTGTGACTTGGTTGTCATATATACAACGAATTTTGTAAATGGTTAAAATCTATTTTACTTTCTAAAAACGTTCTTATTTTCATTCGTTTTCTTATTGTTATTTTGTTATTTTTTAACTAAAGAATCGTTTTCTTATTGTTAATTTGTTATCTTTTCTTCTATACGCTTTATACAAATATTTTCAAGGTCAATTATTCTTTCATTTGTATTTCTAATTCTCAAGTTTAAAGATAATTCTCTAATTGCTATTTTTTCTTTACAATTTTTTATTTGTGTTTTCATGTTCTAAATAAATTTAGTATGGATTTTTCTTCTTTTTCTTTATGTTTATGAACTTCTTGCTAAGACTAAGAATACGTGGTTTTCGTCCATATTTTAATTTTTCGAATATGATGTTATATGATCTACAATGCATTCCACCAAGAGCTTACAAGATTGATGATGAGTATTTTGAAGATATTGATTTAAACAATACGGAGTGTTATGGCGTTAACAACAAAGTATTGGTTGAATATCTAGCTATCAAGTGCTTGATACGAAGTAATTAAAGTCATGATATTGTTTTTTTATGATATTTAAATTCGAATAATGTAGTTGTCATAACCATTATTGTTGTTAAATTCCCGATCTGGATCTTACGATCCTACGATTTTACGATATTCCTAGAACCTCACCGATCCCGATTTCAACCACAAAAAATCACATGGTAGGATCTTAACACGATTCTACGATCATACGGCTCTACAATCCGATCCTATTAAATAAAACTCATAAAGTAATTTCACATATTATATTTCTCCAATTAGATTTTGATCGCATGTTACTTCAATCTTATAGTATTGAAAAACTATCACCACTTACTAATTAAAAAAATCATTATTAATATGTGTAATTTTTAACATGAGGTTCTCACCATATTCTAGTATAATTATCTCTATTTCACCGAATTGTAGGATCTTATGATCCTACGATCCGATCACACCGATTCAATTCTACCAACCCCTACGATCCAAAGTAGGATCTCGATCCTGATAACATTAGTCATAACCATTTTATTATCTAGCACATTTTTTATTTATTTTTATGGATATTCAATGTCTAATAAAATTGAATAATGAAATAATATTGAGCTACTACTTTATCTCCTTTATCAATGTACTTATTTTTTATCTCACATCTCACTATCAATGTATTAATTCATTTGCTTTCTCACCATCAATTACTATGTCGTAAATGATCAATTCTTTCACCAATGTATTGATTTTGATGATGCATTTATAATGAAATTGAGCAAGTTTGACCAATTTTAAAGTTTTGTCATCATCAATTCATATTGACAATGACCTATCAAATTAAATACAAAAGTCCCACAAAATGTGATGTATTTGATCTAAGATGAATCAAAGACAAGAGTAAACATGCAGAAGATCAATGTATCACTCGAACAAAGTAACAATGATAATGCTTAGATGCTTAATGTTAAAGGCTAAGCCACCATAAGAAACAATCTAATATTTTGAATGCATAAAGGCAAGGCCACCAACAATTAAGGGAGGAATACTCAAAGTATTCGAAAACACAAGGTACAAAAACTGTTTTCATTAATTAATTCTAAAATGTACATCCTAAGCTATTTATAAGAATAAAACATAAACCCTAATAGGATTAGGACAAGTCCCTAAGTCCTAGACTCCTAACACACTTGAATCATGTAAAATCCATTTTTTTAAGCACGTAGGCAAAATCATGACTCCTAATGTAAGACCCCGTATTTTTATACCCGTTTAGTAATTAGTTGCATTAATTTATTCTAGGAAAATAATTTCAGATTTCTTTTATTAAAACTATTTTTTTACTAGCTTTGACTTTACCTTAGAAGTGGAAAGAAAAATACTAAATCCTAGATTTCCTAGGTTAATCAAGTCACCTAGCTAACCTATCATAAAGAAAGAATAAGCAAAAGAAAATGAAAAAAAAGAGGAAAAAAGAAAAACAAAAAAAAGTTAGAAGATAGGAGCAGAAGAACCCACGACCTTTTTTTCCCCCTCTATACTCCATCTTCCGTTCTTTTTCTAATCTCCAACCTTGATTTAATCAGTCCCAACTATGGGCGTCCTGGCAAAAACAGTCTCAACTATCGTTTTTTATTGTTCAGTCCCAACTTTGAAGGGTGTTTTACAATAGTAGTCCCAGCAGGTAAAAAACCTACTGTAACAGGTAATTTACCATTTTTTTTTGCTATCTTCTTCCTCCCTCCATCCTTCCTTCACTACTCCATCCTCTTCTCAACTGCCACCCACCCCTCTCACCTTCCACCCCACTACCCACTACCTCATCCCCCACCTCCCCTAACCCCTCACCCGCCAACCCTCCTCCTGCCCCCGCTACCCACCCCCCTCCCCAACCAATCCTCCCCCACCACCCATCCCCTTCCCCAGCCAACCCTCCTCTTGCCTGTAAAACTCCCTGCACCCGAAACCCCTCCCCTGCCACCCCTCCCCTTGCTTCAGCCACCCTTCCCCCGAAATCTCTCATTCCTTCAGCTCCCCTTGCCCAGCCACCCATTCTGTCCCCAAACCCCTCCCTTGGTCCAGCCACCCCTCATCCGCCCTAAAACTCACTCCCTTGTCTCGCTGCCACCACCCTCAAAATCACTTTGAAATACCTCCCCCACCCCTCGAAACACCTCCTCCACCCTCGAAATCACCCCCAAAACATCTCCCCCATCCACAGAACACCTCCCCCACCCCCGAAACACCTTTGCCACCTTTGAAGCCACCTCTTGAAAACCCTTAAAAATGAAGGCGAGAGAGAAATAGGGAGGATGCAGGGGATTGGGGTTGGGGGTTATTAGAGGGTGGACGAACATAGTAGGTGCGTTATAGGACTGCGGGGTCGGGGCTAGGATAAGGATGTGCGGGGCGGAGGGCTGAGGGTGGTGGCATTGGTGGTTGTATGGTGGTGCGGTGGCAGGGAAGGGAGGAAGTAGGGAGGAAAGAGAAAGACTGAAAGAGGGGTAAAAAAAACTGGTGAAAGAAAAATAAAAATAAGGGTTAATTCGTTTTTTATCGGATTAACAAGTCACCAGTCCACTTGGACCATTTGTGTAAAGGTGGGGTTAAAGTTGGGTTTGAACAATAAAAAACGATAGTTGGGACTGTTTTTGTCAAGACACCCATAGTTGGGACTGTTTAAATCAATTTTTCCTATTCTTTTCCTTTCTATGATTCAAAGTTATAACTAAAGCATCTACTTGCTAAGATATTTTATACTAACCGTTCATCATCCATCTTCACTCATTTTTGTGGCCAATTTAAAAGAGGAGAAATAGGGTTTTGGGGTGCAGTTTTCGAGTGGAAAATCGGATCAAGAACACGAAATTTTGGGTCTTTTTACACTCTTCTACATTCCAATTACTTTATTAATCAAGTAAGGTTCTTTCCCATGTTTTAATTTCAGTATGTTTTAATTTTCAAATTGGGTTTTTTTTTTATAAAATTAGGGTTCTTGAGAATTGATTTGGGCAAAATTTTAGTGTTAGTCATTGGGTAAACTGATTCATTTATGATGTTTTATTCGAGTTGATTTACATGTTTTCGAGTTTAGAATTTAAAATTCATTACTTTAAAAACTTATGTTGAATTCTTGGCATATTAGATCAAGGGTTAATTTCTTGGTTCAAACTATTAGTCAGATTATTGTGATTATAATGAGTCCCTATTTCTAGTTTGTGTTTGGAGTTGTAGTTTGTTGGTATTGTAGTTGTAAGTGAAGGTTATTGGTGTAATCATGTTAATTGGTGTCGTTGTTTATTGTTGTTGTGTTGCATCGTTGTTAGTTGGGTGGTGTAGGTAATGGAGTCGATTAGCGGAAAAATGATACAAGTGATTTATGATCAAAATCAGTTTGACTTCTGTTGACCAAACTTGACCAATTTGATTTTTGTGTTCTATTGACGTTGACTCGCCTTCAAAAGTAGTCAAAGCTCATTAACTAGGTTTGGATATTTGTATGTGATTTATGTGAAGTATAGTCAAGTGACTTATACTATACTATATTATGTTGTAGGTCGTGGGTTCCTAGAAGAACCTTATTGACTTGAGATTGAGAATTGTTAATTGTGGTTGTTGATAAGGTAAGATTTCTTACTATGTTTGTATAGATAAGTTTAGAAATGGTTTAGTATCGTTTTGGAAATTCATTTGTAAGAATGATATTGTTTCTATGATTGTTTTATATATTGAGATTGGAGTTGTTCTCGATATTATATTGAAAGAATTTTATGAGTTTTATATTAAAAGGAGGAAGTTCCTCATTGTTACCAAGTTTTTAAAAAATGTGGGGTTTGCCGGTAAGCGATATTCCTCGAGTATGGAAGTATGTTGAGTTAACAGTGTCTCAATAATTTATTTCAGTAGTTGGGAGTATATTGATCAATACTCTTGCCATTTGTCTTCCTTCTTGGTACGTTATCAAATTAGGGATATGCATACTAGGGACTTTGGTGTTTAACTTATCTAGTGAGCCTAGCTAGCTCATTGGAATTTTACTACTTCCTACTCACATATTACGAAAGGTTATATTTGAAAGTTTTACAGAATAGTTAGAAAGAAATAAATATTGGATTTGAGATTGTTAGAAAGTTAATATATTTTATATATAATTTGTACACAGGTTTTAAATGAATTTTAAGATATTCCTATATATCTTACCTGCACATTGAATAGTTTTGTTTTATTACAGTGTTAAATCTTGCCCAGCCTTTGGCTGATATTACAGTGTTTAATATGGAGGGACTGGAAGATAGTTAGCTCCGGTTGGGTTAAAGAGTGCATTGGATCTTTTTCGATTTAATAAGACTTTAAAAATACTTTCGCTGTTATTTATTTGACTATAAGATTCATACTATGGTTTGTAATAATTACTTTACATTCTATTTAGTTGGTCTGTAATAATTATTTAAAACTTATTGTTTATAGTTTTAATTAGAACCATTAGCCTTGCGGTTATTATTACTAATTATCGCGGCGTAGCACCATTGAATTTCCGAGTTTATTTATATTATGTTGTTTTTAGAAGTATTGAAAATTCAGGGTTGTTACACCTAATCAAAACAAAAGAACAAAAACTAAAACTGACTCAAACAAGGATATAAAGAAGTTGACCATGTGAACTATCCTAAGCTATGCTAACAACTTAGCACGCCACTCACACGTTTTCCTCATGCACACTCATGATTAATCATGCAAACAACTACGTGTGTCGAAGCCCCTATAAACCTACCATGCATAACCTCAATTGACTCTATATCTAAAGTAATTGTTGTATAATATGAGCACTATAAAGGGGGGTTGAATTATAGTGAGGGAATAAGCGTAACTTTTTGTGGAATGAAAAGCTAGCTAGGAAACACACAATGGGAACACAAGAGATTTGAGCGAGGAAAAACTTCCTAGGCCCAATAGGAAGAAACATCCTCGACCATAAGGGATTTTAACTTAAAATTTCCACTATAATAGACCAACGACTCTGTTACAAACCACTATAATAGGCCAACAACTCTGTCACAAACCTATTAATTCTCTCGAGCCACAACCTGAGTTCCTAAACTCAAGTTCGTAACAACAGTTCCCACTAACTGTTGTTCCTCTCACACTTCACTCGAAGTTCCTTTCTCTTTCCCTTTCTCTTGCTTCACTCAAAGTTTTCTCACACTTACATGAATTTACTCAAACCCTTAACCAAATAAATACAAGTTTTGATAACAATGGAAGAGTAAAAACCAAAGATAGTAAGTATGAATTCTCTTGGGAACAAGGCACTGACACTTTAGACAACTTATGATTTTAAGCTCTGTCAAACACACATTGGTGTGCCTACCAAAAGTCAGGCACAAATTAATCTTGGGATTAGGCGCCTATTTATAGAAGTAGTCATAAATTAATTTATCACTAATTAACCCACTAACCCCATGTTTCCACTAATTAAGTTTACTTGGAAACTATGAAGCTAACCCACTAACTCACTTAAAACATGTAGTAGTAAGAATTACGTGATAAGTGGTTACTTCGGGAATAATTAAACCATTTAAAAATAATTCAATTTAAGAAAAATATATTTTTCATTCATTTTAAATACACCCGAAAAATCAGATTATATTTAAAGAAGAAAATTGTTTTATTTAAAATAGAAAAGATATGATTTTAAAAATAAAATAATATCTTTTTCAATCAAAAGAAACTAATTAAAATCATTTCTTAACTAATTCCTAAAATAGTGGATCTAGGCCAAATTAAATTAAGATTCCTAATTTACTGTTATACACTCAACATTAATCAAGTGCTTAACATTTATTCGTTTTAGGTGTTCCTAATTTTGTTTCTAAGTCAGTTCCCAACTTAAATTTCTAAGTTGTGCCAGTGTCTGTTCCTGTCATGGAAATAGAACTAAGTTCCTTTGAGAATTCAACACCAAACATCTTTTACCTTTACTCGACCTTAACATGAAGAATGTAAAACACCATAATGCATTCTAATATTCATTCCAAGCTTGATTCTTCATCTGAAGAACATATTCACTTCGATCATAATTAATTCTTCTTTCTTTAATCTTCGATGAAGTATTCTCTTTATTCTTGAATGAATATCCTAGCAACATCATACATGAAATAATACAAGTATGTCTTTTGTGGTTAAGTCATCTTCAAAACTTATGGTCAACAGTAACATTCTTCTACATTAAGGCCAGCACATCATCATCCATACTTGGATCATATTCCTCTTCTTCGAAAACAATTATCCTCAATTGAGCCACATCATCATCATGAACGTATGGTGCTAAGTCTCCAATGCTGAAAGTAACACTCACCCCCTAGTCTCCTGGCCGCTCCAATTCGAAGGCATTGTTGAATTCTTCAATGATCTTAAAGGGGCTTTCCGATTTAGGCATCAAATTGTTTTTCCTTAAGTTAGGAAACCTTTCCTTGCGCAAGTGTAACCATACCAAATCACCAACCTTATACTCATGTTGCTTCCGATTTTGGTTGGCTAACACTTTGTACCTTGCATTCACTTTCTCAATCCGCGCTAAAACTTGTGCGTGAAGCTTCATCATAGCTTGCGCTTTAGCTTGAGCATCAACGTGCACATACTCACCTTTTGGCAAGGGAATGAGATCAATTGGCAACCATGTGTTGGCGCCATACAACAATTAAAATGGGGAGTGTTTCGTAGCATAGGTAGGAGAACGATTATATGCAAACTCAACATGGGACAACTTCACATCCCAATCTTTAGTACTTTTACTCACCAAACCCCTAAGCAAGGCTCCAAGGGTGCGCTTTGTCACCTTCGTTTGTACATCAGTTTGGGGATGATGAGAGGTGCTAAAACAAAGCTTTGTACCAAGCATAAGCAACTTTTCCAGAAATAACTGATGAACTTGGTGTCCCTGTCACTCACTATTATTTTAGGCACTCCATGTAAGCGTACAATCTCCTTGAAGTATAAATCAGGTACTTTCGAGGCATCATCCGTTTTATGGCAAGGAATGAAATGAGCCATTTTAGAAAAATGATCCACTATAACCATAATGGAATCCTTACATCTTCGTGTACGAGGCAAGCCGGCTATAAAATCCATGGAGGACATCCTCCCAAGGAAATTTCGGAACAGGCAAGGGAGTATACGACCCTTGATGAAATGTACTCTTCGACTTTTGACAAGTAGCACATCGAGCAATCACCCCTTGTATATCCCCTTGCATCTTAGGCAAATAAAAGTGCTCTTGCAACATTACAAGGGTCTTAGAAATACCAAAATGGCCAGCAATTCCCCCTCCATGAGCCTCCCTAACAAGTGATTCACGTATAGAAGAAGAAGGAATACACAAAAGGAAAACCTTCTTGCATCACATAGGATCCCACGACTCCTTGACCACACTCCTCAACAATAGGACCAAAATCAACATCTTCCTTGTAGTATGTCTTGATAAGCTCGAAACCTAACAGCTTGGTGTGAAGCACACCAAGAAAAGTATACCTCCTCGAAAATGCATCAGTCACTATGTTATTCTTCCCCTCTTTGTATTTGGAAGAAAAGTTAAATGAGTGAAGGAACTCAACCCACTTATCATGCCTTGGATTGAGTTTTTATTCCCCATGTATATGCTTAAGAGCTTCATGGTTCAAGTCCAATGATCCAATGCCCTCGCTATTGCATAGAACTCCTTGTCATGGGAGAGGGTTGGTGCATTACCGCCGTACTTCCCGAGTGGAAAGCACAAGGCTAACAAAAAATCATAACTTAAACATATTATAACTTAAAGTATCATAATTGTCCAATTAATAAAGATTAAAGTTGAAACTTAGCAACTAACATAGTTTGACATAAACTAAATCATAAGTGCTTTTAAGGAAGCTTAAACTAAACAACTCCACACAGCTACGCCATCTCGTTATCATCATCAGTACCTAAAACTGAAAACAAAACTTCATGAGTCGAGGCTCAGTAACATATTACTCTAACATCGTAATACATTTCAATTCATTTTTTAAAAAAACAGGGAGGAGAGAAATAGTAAAACCATTTCATAAACATGTCTGATCATTTCATAAATATATCATAATCTTCTTCATTATCTTTTCACCTTACTTTATCATCTTGGTAACTTGGCTAGTACATCATAACATAAGGAATATCTCCCATTACATAACACTCGGGCGGTCACATCATAGGTGACACTTGCGGTGTCCGTATTATTTAACAATTGGGTGGCCACAACATAGGTGACACTTGCGGTACTCGTATCATAAATCAGTCGGGTGGCCATAACATAGGTGACACTTGCTGTACCCGTATATCATACTGCCAAGAACCATCTTTCACTGTACTTTATCATGTTTCGTTCCTTTTACATATCATATCATAATTACATTACATCATTGTAATCATAATCATGAAACATCATTAAAACCATAGAAAATCATCATATTCATAAAACCTTTCATATCCCATAATCCATATATCAACAACATAGTGCAAAATGCCATAAAACATCATTAGAAAGGAATTGTGGGTGTTAGCAGTAGACGTTACCTGGTACCGTAGTTACGTTTTCTTGAGAGCCGGGGGAGGCTTGAAATATTCCTTCTCTTAATCTAATAAATAATTGAATAATGAAATTTATTATTATTTAATTAGATGTTGCGTTTTTCCTAAACATTCTTCCATTAGGCGTGAGATTACCCATAAAATATTTTTAGACCTTCGAGTTATACTTAAGCATGAACAATTTTAATTTTATCCTATAGTTTATCCTTTTATAATAGGAAAAATCTTATCATCCTTGAACCTTAATATAATTAAAAGTTAACCAATGAGTAACATATAATATTACTATCAAACAACTCATTATTTCCTAAATAAGCTTAGGTGTGGTTATCACTAAACTTGAATTAGTATTATCATTAATCCAAAGACCTCTAACAAATTATAATTTTATCCTCCACTATGCTTTATAAACTAAAACTAATTATAAAAGCTCATCAAATTACTCATCCATGAAAAACCAACAATTTTGGCATTATCACTAAACTAAGTTGGTTATTAATATTATTTTAGTTATCTAAAATATTAGCATTAACCTCCTACATTTAAACTTATGAAGTCACTTATACAAGTTTAGTGTTCTTAATGTTATCTTACCAAAATTCAGATTATAAGGACTAGTAATTAATTGATTTAACCTAACCATTTTAATTAAGTTTTAACATAATTATCAACCCAACTAGTTAGGGTGTGTTTGGTTCATATCATTTTGGTATGAGGTATGAGTTTAGAATGAGCAAAACCCATACCTAGTGTTTGTTTAATAATTTTATAGATTTAAAACCCATACCTCAAACCCATAAGGTATGGGGTTTAGAAACCCAAGGGGGGAGGTGGGTTTGGCTCATACCAATACTTCTAGGTATTAAATAGAAGAAAAAATTTCATTCCCAAATAAACCAAACACATGGTATCAGGTATCAAGTTCCAAACCTATACCACCTTGATTTCATTCCTGATTCCAAACCCATACCACTATGTGAAACAAACGCCCCCTTAAAGGTTTAATCTAAAGCAAGTGACTTAATTAATTCCAACAAAACAGTCCACTTAAGCCCAATATATTAAAGCAACAAAATTAACTTAAGTGACTTGACTAAGTAAATCAGATTATAAGCCCAACATTATGTTTAATTAAATAAATTAAATTAACATAACTTAATAAAGTACCAAATTAACTTTTGTTTAACTCAATTATCCCATCTAATATTAAGTAGCTTAACTAATACAATAAAAAGTCAGATTTGAGCCAAATTAATGAACAAGTGGGCTATCATTATAATACCTGAAAATCAATTCAAGAGGGAAAATGAAAATCAAAAGAGGTGGTATACCTCTGCTCTCTTGGAGCAGGGACGACACAACACAGGGCAGCAGCCCTCGGCGAGCTCCAGCGAGCGGTGCAGGCGTCAGCACGGAAGGTCCGCGACGGTTCTCGAAGATCCGGCAGCGGCGGAAAACACGAGCAGCAGCAGCACACGAAGAGGAGCGACGAGAGAGAGCGCGAGGAAGGAGATAGAACGCGAGTTGCAGGTGAAGATCCGGCGAGCTACGGGTGGTCGGCGAGTGTCGTGAAAATGACCGGCGACTGTCTTGCGTCGCGCAAGCTGGCAGCAGATTGTGGTGGTGCTGGTGTGAGATCTGAAATAGAGGAGAGAGAGAGGAGAAGAACTTCTTTGTGATTTCTTTGTGGTTTTGAGTTTGTGATTCAAGCTAAATTCTTTTGTGCATTTATAGACAGATTTTCAAAGACAAGAATTGAAGGTGGTTGATGATGAATGGTGGTTTACTTAGGGTAGATTTGTGTAGGGAACAAGGAGGGAGTAGAGGGGGGTGGTGGTCGGTTGACTATGGGTTCAC
This sequence comes from Beta vulgaris subsp. vulgaris, assembly GCF_026745355.1. Lineage (NCBI taxonomy): Eukaryota > Viridiplantae > Streptophyta > Magnoliopsida > Caryophyllales > Amaranthaceae > Beta > Beta vulgaris. The sequence continues at coordinate 18,602,802 of NC_079202.1, forward strand.
CTAGGGGAGGTTTCCTCCTTTTTTTGTTTTAATTTCCTTTTGTTGTAGTATAAGTTGTTAACTTAGGTGTTATTAGTAATCTTATTCCTTAATTGCAATATTTCATAAAATTAGTTAATTTATTTAAAAGCTCAAAAATAAATAAATCATAGTTAGACTTAACTAAAATAATTATTAAGTGAACAATTTTACTTTCTTAATTATTTTATTAAACATGTTTAAAATTTTGGGATATTACAGTGACTTGGTGTGGATTCATTTGAGGAAGGAAAGATTTCCAAGCAAGAGAAAGAACAAGTTGATGCCTAGGGCTAACGGACCATTTGAGGTTATTGGAGTCATTGGTGATGGAGCTTACAAGATAGACTTACCTAGTGACTATGAAGGGGTAAGTGCTACTTTCAATGTTGGTGATCTATCTCCATACTATGATGATGAGAATTTGAGGGCAAATTCTTTTGAAGAAGGGGAGAATGATGCAGATCCAAAGGCATCAAGTCAAGTAGATCCAATTTCACTTCCTATCGAACACATGGGGTTCATTTTGATGACTTACAACAATGCATTTGTGTCATGTGTCACTTGGCTTGAAGAAGAAGCTACTTAGCATTTTAACTTAGTGTCACTATTAGTGACAATGTTAGTTAAGTTAGTTGAGTTGTTTAGCTTCGATAAATCCGAAAAATTCATGTTAATTTCGGTTAATTCAGAGTCTTATTATCATGGTTGTATTTAAAATAGTTGTCTTAACTTAGAGAAGAAGTGGCATGCAATGCACAGCTTGCTTAGCCGTGTGTTCTTATGTTTTTAAGGAAAGATTTGTCATATTTCCTAAAGCTTTTGTTTCCTTAAGTTCTAGCTAGATTCTGGCCTAGAATTAAGGGAGAATACTTTTCTAAAGTACTATATGTTGGCCGTGTGACTTGGTTGATTGGAGGGCAAGTTAATTCTTGTCACTATAGATAAACATGTCATGCTACATTACAAGAGCATGAATGATTTAGACAAAAACTTTGTTATTGATTTTAATTGTACCTTATAATTATTTTCGAACCATTAGCTTAATTTTCAAGAGTGTTAATTAATCTAATGTTTAATCTCCTTAATTCCAGGGGTGGTTTGAGTGATATTAAGAGTTACCTAAAATATTCAAGAGTGTTTATTTTAGTTATCATATCTGGATTTCATTGTGCTTTGTTTGAAGTTCTTGAGTGTTTAACTATCCTAGTTGAGCATTCATATCAGCGTACGCCTCGGTATGACACATAATGCCATGCGTTATGCGCACATTGGTGTGCGTGACTCAGTTGGACAATGGTGTGCTAGGAGCGCGATAATGCGATAGGCGCACCGCCTTAGTTTTTAAAACCTTTTAACAACATTTTTATTGAAAACGTTTTCCGATTTTAATTATAAAAATATCTTTGAAAATATTTATTTATTAGAATTAAATAATTAATTATTGGTATTTTTCAAAGGATTGGGAGCAAAACTTCATTTATGGGCTCAAAAGTGCAATTATTTATGAGGAATAATTAATTTTGCTTTAATAAATGATTTTAAAACTTTAAAAAATAGTTTTGGAATGGCTTTTCGGACTGCTCTGCCCTTGGGTCAAACCAATTAAGACCGCGTTACATTTCACCTTCGAACCCTTAAATGGTGAGACACGATTATGTGTCTACAAAATCCCCAATTTGATTGAGGTTAAGGAATTCGAAATTCAAAGTATACAGTGTCGGGATGCAAAACGGTTGTAAACCCTCTGTAGTAAAAAATGGTCTATATACGTCTGTCTCTTCAAAATATAGTATGCAGGACAATAACTACAAGCAATTTGATTACCTGCAGAAGAAGATGTTAGTAGATAGGTGCAACCAACTCAGATAAGGGACATAAGGATGCAATAATGCAAACTTAGACTCTCTAAGGATGCATGATACCGTATGCAAGGATTAAGGTTATGCAAAGCTAAGGAAGGTGAAACATCATGCAAGGTCAAGGTTATGCAAGACTAGGATGCATGAAATTTAATGCAAGATCAAGGTTTTGAAATGATAGGAGATCTGAAATACAATGCAATGTCGGGGTTTTATAAGGTTAGGAGATTTGGATATATAGAAAGATAGAATGATCAGAAATAGATTGAATGATTTTCGAAACATTTTGTTATGAAAGACCCAAAAAGAGTTTTATAGTAAAGAAGCATGGTAACAACCATAGTTTATAAAATGTGAAAGAACCAAAGACAAGTAGAAATTTTAAGGTAAAAACGTTTGCACAATAAACTTTAGGTAATTTTTTGCAAAAGAAGCATGAATAAATATTTACGTAAAATTTTTTTTGGCAATTCAAAGTTATTTTTGATAACAAAAAAAAAATAAGGTGAAGCCAAATAAGCTTCTTACAACCTAGCCTCCATCACATCTCAAAACTGCCAACCCCATTAAAGGTTACAGACTAATCAACTAGCATAGTTCTTTCATTCTCAGGACAATTACATGCAGTCCTAAATATAATCTCTTTAACTAATTCATTAGCAGGAACTACAGCATCATTAAACACTTTATTGTTCCTTTGAAGTCATATTGCATAGACAGTCTCTGTAAATAGCCTAACATAGAGCCTAGCTTGACAGCTTTGCCCATGAGCTTTGATCCTGGCCTTCCTAACCTCTTCACAAAAAGAACGAGCCTGGTATTCCCACTGCATCTTGCTATGAATAGCCTTCCAGATTGTTGAAGCATAATTACAGGTGAAAAACAAATGTTGAATGGATTCATCTTCAGCTTCACATAATTTGCACCTAATAGAGCAGGGAATGTTCCATTTACTGAGCCTATCTGCTGTAGGAAGTCTGTTCTGTAATACCATCCAGAGAGTAAATTTACTTTTGGGGCTAGCCTTGTTATTGCAAATAAGCCTGCTCCACTCCACCTTCTCAAATGACCCCATCAATAGCTTATAAGCTTTCTTAATGCTATATTTGTCATTATGGACTACTGAGTTCCATCCTCCCACCTGATGTAATAACTCTTTAGCTGCAATTATCTTCTTAAGTTGCCATGACATACTATTGCTAATGGCAACAGACAAGATATCACTTCTTCTCATATAATATTCATTCACCCATTGGACCCAAAGCTTATCAGCTTTGAAGGTAAGAGCCCATAACAGCTTCAGAATTGCAGCTTTGTTCCAAACTTCCATGTTGATGAGGTTCCAGCCACCTTTGGATTGTAAAAAGTAGTCCAAGCAACAGGGGCTTTCTTAGTCTCCAATGTCTTCCCTGTCCACAACAATTTCCTGCAAATTGTTTCCACTGCTCTTATAAGTTTCTTAGGAAGGGTGAATAACTGAGCCCAATAATTTTGCATTGAGCTCAGGATGCTTCTCACTAGTTGAAGTCTCCCAGCATATGATAGAGTCTTGGCTATCCACCCTTGAGCTCTCTGAGTAATCTTGTCCACCAGAACTTTACATTGGGAGAAGTTCAACTTCTTTGAAGCCAAGGGAACACCCAGATACTTAAAAGGTAACTCTCCCATTGGCAGTTGCACAGCTTCAGCAAGGAGAGTTTCTTCATGGTTCCGAACTCCAGCAATATAAATATTACTCTTCTCTAAGCTTGCAACCAGCCCTGAAGCTTCTGAAAATTTATTGAAGGCTGTCATGATCTTGGTTACAGAGCTAACATCAGCTCTTGCAAATAACAGCAAGTCATCAGCAAACATAAGGTGGGTAAGAGCCAACCTCTCACATTTGGGATGAAAATTAAAGTCAGGATCACTCTTCAATTCCCCAAGACACCTACTCAAATACTCCATACAAACAGCAAATAAAAAAGGGGAGAGGGGGTCACCCTGTCTTAATCCTTTCTTTGCTTGAAAAGGAGGAGTGGGAGTACCATTTAACATAATGGAATATGAAACCCCCCTCACATATGTCATTACCCATCTCACAAAATTGTCAGGGAAACTCAACTCAGCCAAGACTCTTTCTAAAAAACTCCATTCAATAGAGTCATAAGCCTTCTTTATATCAACTTTTATAACACATCTAGGGGAGACATGGGCCCTAGAATAACGTTTGATAAGCTCAGTGGCAAGCATTATGTTATCTGCAATGTTTCTCCCTGGAATGAACCCTGCTTGAGAGTTGCAAATCACTTCATTAATCACCCCATGAAGTCTCTTGGTTAGAATCTTTGAAATGATTTTGTATAGGACTGAACAGCAAGCTATTGGCCTATAGTCTTTGACTTGAAGGGCTTGAGCTACCTTAGGAATCAAGGTAAGAGCTGTGATATTAACAGGATGGTGGATGAAAGACTTTTGAAAGAATTCTTCTACACCAGCATACACATCAGCTTTAATAACCTCCCAGCTCTTCTTGAAAAACACTGCATTAAAACCATCAATACCAGGTGCTTTATTATCATCTATAGAAAATAAAGCATGATCAATCTCCTCATGAGTTACATCCCCACTCAGCTTCACCCTAGCATCAGTGTCCAGTTGAGGTCCAGCTCTTATAGTCTGGAGGTCAATACCTGACAACCTATTAGCACAAGAGCCCATAAGATTCTTGTAGAAGTCTATCACCTCTGCTTGAATGTCCTCCTTTACAGTCAATATCTCTTCCTGGCTTTTCTTATTTTCACAGCATTAAAGAAAAATTTTGTATTAGCATCTGCAAGCCTAAGCCAGCTGATTCTAGCTTTTTTGCCTCAAAATACTATTTTCCACACTAGACCAATGCCTAAGCTTGGCCCCCACCTCCTTTTCATTCACCTGGAGCTCAACTTCATTACTATTAGCCAACCTAGCTTGGACATCAGCTAAGATGTTTCTATATTCTTGCACCTTAATATGAGCATGAGAGTAGTGCCTTTGGTGCAAAGTTTTCAGAGCTCTCTTCACTGCCTTAAGCTTATTCCAAACATTCTTTAAATGATGCTGATCCCCAGTAGAGTGCCAAGCCTCCTTTACAGTATCTAAGAATTTCTCATCCTCAGCAAGAATGTTATTAAATCTAAAAGGCATGCCACCCTCTTCATGCCTTGAACAAAACCCTACCAGCAGTGGAGTATGATCTGAAATCCCCTCTGGAAGATACTTCACCATAACTTCTGGAAATTTGACTAAAATATCAGTTGTGATAAAAGCCCTGTCAATTCTACTAAGGATTCTTTCACCAATAGCTTTGTTATTCCACGAATAATAAGCTCCTGTATTAGGAGCTTCCATTACCCCCATGTTCAGAATAAAATCTGCAAAGTCTCTAGTTTCAGCTTCACTGACAAGAGCCCCATTTACCCTATCTGATGTTTGGAAGATTGCATTAAAATCACCAATTATAAAGCAATGCCCCACTGCTTCTTCCATCATTCTTCTTAAATACATCCAAAGTTTTCTTCTATCTGCAATAGTATGTAGTCCATACACTGCTACAAGTGTATATGCAGGCTCATTAATTTGGTTTACTATTTGAACCATAACACATTGCTCTGTCATACTCTGTACATTAATGCTAACTATTCCAGGCTTCCATCCTATCCATATCCTTCCTCTGGGAGAGTAATCATAATTACTCACCCACTCCCAGCTGGCCCCAAATTTCTACTGAACAACCTTAGCTTTTTGCTCTCTGACTCTAGTCTCAAACAAAGCACAAATTTCCACCTGATGTTGCTGTAAGAAAAGCTTTGTTTCTTTTATTTTAAGAGGGTCATTGAGACCTCTCACATTCCAAGCAACAAGATTCATTAGGATAAATAGGGATTAGGTCCCCTAGCACCCCCAGTTTTCCCTAAGTCTTGAGAATAATTAACCATCCTAGCAGAATGGAATGACACTTGTTTCCCTTTAGACTTTCTAGTAACCACTTTCCAAGGTTCCTCTTCCTCCCCTCCCTGCACAGGTTCAGGGGTAGTAACAGGTGTCAAAGTCTCTCCAATACTTAGCTCTACTTCCTTAATAGGATCACCAGTAGAACTAGGATCTACTACTAAGAGAGGAGCACCAATATTATCAGAGGTACTAGTTACTACTTCCTTAGGTGGCTCTACATTCTTAGGCACCCACTTTTGAACAAGCTTAGTAGGTTTCCTGGGGATGGCTTTGTCACAGTTATGTCCCAACATTTGGCATTTATGACAAAAGGCAGGTAACCAATCATACAACACTTTTTGTTTAAACACCCTTCCATTTGGATCTTCAACCTCCACTTCTTTAGGAATTTCCTTTGTAACATCCATTTCAATCAAAATCCTAGCAAAAGAGACCCTCAGGACCTTTGTAGTACATTCATCAGCATAAATAGGCACCCCCAATAGACTTCCAATCCTACTAAGTGAGTTATTACTCCAGCAATTCAATGGAAGGTTAGGAAGCCTAACCCAAACTGGGACCACTTTCAGCACTTCCTTATGGAAATCAAAATCAGATACCCATTGTTTAACAATCATGGGTTTACCAAAGAACATGTGAGGTCCTGCATACAGGATAGCATCCCTATCCTCCTGAGTTCCCATTTTAACAATGAAATAGCCTTCATCATGTTTGTAAATTGTTGGCTCTACCTTGGCATTCCATTGAGTTTTCATATAATCCGCAAGCATTGTAATAGTAGGATTTTGCCCTACTACATATATGATCAAAGCATTCCTCCATTGTTCACTTAATCTTTCAGTTTCAGATTTATCCAATCTAGCAACTTGTCTACCCTCAATAACCATTGGAGCTACAAAACTTAAACCCATACCTTTTTCGCCCATTCGGTTTTTGCCAGTGAATCCTTTCCACTTGTTCTGAGCTACTTCCTGGTGTTGAACTCCAGCTACCGGACCACCACCATCAGATTCCAGGCATACCTCCTTCTCCTTTGTACTCACGGTTACTGTTCCATTGCTTTGAGCTTCAGTGGTTGTCTCTTCTGCTCTAATAGAACCTGTATTGCAACCTGAAGACGATTCCGGTGCCGGCGAGCCATTTACCGTTGTCGTTGCCTTCTTTTTCCGGCCCATTTGGGCTCAAGTGCGCACGATAGCAATATCACCTTATCGTGCACCGGGAGAGCTATATAATTTTCGATCTTTAATATTTACGTAAAATTAATAAAGAATAAATCCAATCATCCACAAATATTTTAGAAAAGAAACCAAAAGCAAAAGTTCGTAAATTGATAGCCAAACTAATTAAATAGAGATAACCATACAGACTTATATTCCACTTAAAAAGATAAGAACACCTTAATAAAGAGTATCTAACTGCTTTATTAAAATAGCACTTACGAACTCAAGTAATGACATATGTTATAAGAGCGTACGTCTACCTAAACATATATATGAAATTTAATGCTCGCAAAAGAAATTGACAGCTTTTAAAATAGATTTTACAACGACAAAACACTAATAATCAATAGGCGATAAAGTAATAAAATTGAAACAACAATTATAAAATTTGACAAGCCGACACAAATGTGCATGGAACCACCCATTGCAACCTAGTATTAACAAACAAATATTTGAAAGCCTTCTTATAAAATTAACATTAAGTTTACCGAAATGACCCAATATAAACTTAATGTCAACTCAAAAAGGAAATTAAATCAAAATAGTCCAAATTTGACAACTTGTCAAATTGACATACAAGTCAAAGGAATCACCCATTATGACTTAATATCAACTCAAACAAGTTTAAGATTTAGAGTAAGTATATAAATTTCATTTTCAAATAATATAAAACATATCAGTAAAAAAAACAGAGAATTAAATAAGAAATAATGAAAAAAACCAAAATTTTGCTATGAGATGAGAAAGCACTAAATATTTAAACAAGAAACAACGAATAGTAAACAATCTTTTCACGCATTTGCGCTTGAAAATAAAATCAATAATAAAAGTAAATTAGCAAGTAAAATAAAAGTTGTCGACAAATTACCTTTATAACAAAATAGTTTGCATCTATATTTCAATCTATAACACCAAAACAACTCATTAGGGTACTTTTGTTTTCAAAGACTATATAATCTTATTACCGCAATTAAAGGCTGAATAAGGATTAACACGAAAATACAAATATTAAAAGAGAAATATGTATATGTATATGTATGGTTAAAAGATGGTAAAAGAAATTTGTAGAATCTCTTGAAAGACAATTCCACAATCCTTTCTTTTTCCAAAACCTTAATAAAACGATTGGAATTAAACGTTTCAAAAAAGTATATCAAAATATACACAATAGAAAAATTTGAAAGTCATAAAATAACTCTAATATAGGTATGAAATTTATTAAATTCAAATATCTAAAATATAATTTGGACTCAAACCAGAAAGTTTTGTAAATAATAAAACCAATACGTAGTACTCACATAAAAACAACACTTAATTGGAATAAACATAAAATATATATCGTCCCATATACGTAGAACTCACAAAAAAACGCACATGACTATATTAAAATAAAATTAAAGTTTATTTTTTAGAAATTGTAAAACACAAAACAAATTAAACACACAATAAATAGATAAGGCTATAAATTATTTCGCTTTGGTAGCGCACTCTGATAAAAGAGAAAATAAATTACGTGTAAGAGGCCCTACAAATAAGATTAGCAAACTTGGTAGACTAATTCCACTAATAATACAAGTAACTATATATATATATATATATATATATAAACATATGCTCCATAAGCATGAGAGCACACCACATTCCCGTAAGGCTTCTCTTTACTTACTATATCCATCACACTCTCATTATAGTGAAACTACTAAACTTAATTCTAAACAAATTTTATCTCCTAGGGCTAACTAATAATTATAAAGAATCATTACCATCTCCTTTTCAGAGTTTAGGAGCGTTTTGCTCTAATACCAACTATAACACTTTAGAATTTCAAAGCAGAATAGAAAGAAACAGTAATAATATTATAGCACGATGGCGGAAACATCGTCTTCTAGGAATGTCACTATTACAAGAAATGTGTTTAAATAACTAAGTGATAAATCAACATAAATAAATAGTATTGTTATTTCACTAGGAACAATACAAGAGGTGGTGAATTGCATTCGTAGAAATAAACGTAACTTTTTGCGGAATTATAAAACCTAAACAAAGAAACAAGCTAAAGGAACACAAGAGATTTTTACGAGGAAAAACATCTTGGGCCCAACAACAACAAACAACCTCGACCAATAGGGATTTTAAACACGATACATTTAATAATTAGGCCAAACAACTTTGTTACAACCTAATTCTACTCACGAGTCACACCTTGAGTTCCTAAACTCAAGTTCCTGAACAATTGTTCCTTGAACAGTTGTTCCTCTCAACTTCACTTGAAATTTTCTCACTTCAACTCGCTTCACTCAAAGCTGTAATCCCCCGTAAATTTATCATTTTTATAGATATGTTTTAATATATAGATATTTATATTTAAATATAATTTAGTACTGAAACGATTTATTTCTTGAAAAGGTTGACTATTTGAAAATCAAAGGAATTATTTTAATGATTTAAAGAAGTTCAAATATTTTGTTTAGGCATGTTTTGAAAATTATTTGAAATACTTTTTGGATTTGGAGAAGGAGTCTAATTGGGCTTGAGGAACCTAAACACTACTTAGATTAGGAAAAGGACTCCTGGTTGGGTATGAGGACCCAAATACTAATTTTATTCATCATTAAACTCTATTTGAGCTCAATCACTTTTTCATAAACCCACAAGGGAAACATATATAAACCCCATAAATCCCATATTTTCTCACACAATTATTTTCTCTCTCCTCTTTCCCCTATATTCGGCCCCTCACTCTTTATTCTCTCTCACGTTCAACAAATAAGGAAGATTGGATTAAAGATTGGATTAATCTTGGGTTGTTATGTTGTGTGATCACTTATCTAATCTTAAGATAAAAATAAAAGTTGTGATTGTTTGATCATTGTACTATATGTGTTGCTTGTGGGTCAAAACAAGTAATAAATGGTAAAATCATGCAAAGTGAAACGTGGATATAGCTTTAGACTTATACACGTCTGAAGTGTTGGACTAGTAGAGAGTTGGAGTACATGGGTAACCCATGGCTTTCCTGGGATCAGATTGTTCATCTTTCCCCTTTTTATTTTAAAGCTTCCTCGATATCGTAGGTCATAGGAATACGGAGTCGCTCCCGTATTTCGTCTTCCAAAGGGAAGGCTGGTTTTTAGTCAGACAACTTGCTTCATTTTCTATTATGTTTAACGTAATTGAATTCACAACAAGAATGTCACTCTTTTCCGTCCGCCAAAATCGGCCGCTAAAAACACGGGATCAGACGCTAAAGAGGTTAGCGTCCGATGACGAACGCTAAAAGGCTGATGCAAAACCCCTGGTCGCTAATTGTCCAATTAGCGTCCGCTTAGCAGACGCTAAAAATTTAGCGTCCGAACTTTCCGAGTTAGCATCCGCCTAGAAGGTTGGACGCTAATTAGCGTCCGATCCTAATGATTAGCATCCGCCTATAAGCGGACGCTAATTAGCGTTAGGCGGATGCTAATCATTAGGATCGGACGCTAATTAGCGTCCAACCTTCTAGCGGATGCTAATGATTAGAATCGGACGCTAAACGTTGAAACCAAATACTCAAACAGACCCATCATTATCAGCTTTCATTTTACTTTATTATTTTTATTTAATTCATTTTATTAACTTTCAATTATTAATTAAAAATGAACAATGTCAGAATAACGAAAATTGAGAATTAAACAAATGAGAATTTTATTTAAATTAAATATATAATTATAATCTAATACCAAAATTTAGTATTATAATAGTATAATTACATTGTAACTAAAATCTAATACAACTTCAATCTAATACTAGTCTGAGCCACTGCTAATGCCGAGGTACTGCACCACCGGGCCAGCCACCGCACCACCAGAAACCTCACCAGTTCATCAGCCACATCTCCGCCGCATCAGCCACCCTCCACCGCGCCAGCCACCTATTCTCATCTTTGTCTTGGCTGACATTTTCAGCTGTGGTACATCAATCTGATTCCTGCAGCATTCTTTGCTACAGCCTACATATATGCAAACCTACCCTTCATTTGAGTCATGCCGAGAGCGTCCAGATGGTCCCGTCAAGAACCGGGAACCACGTTTATGAGCATCATCTTGAAGCCCGAGCCTTTCGAAACCAGAATAGATGCATAAGTTACACATGCAGATAACAGTGAGATCAAATCTTACTGAATCAGGAATTTATCTCAACTATTATGAATGCATGATGATAAGAGAAGCAAAGCGTCCTGTGTCCTGCATCAACTTGGTATCATAGCAAATTGCTTTTGTACCTGGATAAGTTTTTCAAGTATAAAGCTTTAAGACACCCACAATTTTCCTTTTGATCTGAACTGCTTTTCGATGAAGTCATTTCAACAACTTCAGGCCGGAAATTCCCCAAGAATCTGTGCAACAACAATGTGCATCAGTTGTTTACTAACATATCTCACCTCCAAATATTTTAACTGTAAAACGAAGTGACAATGTATATTCTACATCGACAGCATTCATCCATTGAACTAAGTCCACCAGGATACGTAAAAAAAACTTACATATCGATAGCTTGTTGCTTGGTGACCCCCATGAAGGAATTGTTGCAATAACGTTGAATGCTTTTTATAGACTCCTGAATGTGTGTTGCCACATTGGATTGAACCCTGATCTTCGAGAATATCTAACATATACAAAAATCTATAAGATTAGTAAGTTGTTAGATATGAACCTACAAAAAGAAATGTAAGAAAAAGATAGACAAATTGCAGTAACATGGCAAATATGTTCCTAAAATACTTCACATAATTTCATTAGGAATAAAATGCCAAAATGAACATAGAGAATCTGTCTAATACGTATACTTTCTAAATTATCAATGCAAAGAGAATATATGGGGAGAGGGAAGGATAGAGAGAATAAAAAGAAAATGTAAGGAATCTCTGAAATAGAAAGAGTACCTTTCTTTCACTTGATGCGAAGAGGTCAGTTGTCCCTAGCTTGTGACCGACAGTGGGGAAAAAAGATGGCCCTTGGCTATACAATGAGCTGGTTATGCAATCAGGCAGCAGCTCATTGAGCATGGAATTTTTGAACACTCTAGTATGAGGTATATCCGTATCAAAATGGACTGGAATCCCAATATTATCTGCATTGATTTGAAACTATCACCACAAAGAAAGAATATCTGCGAACAAAAAAACAATAAAGTGACGACATGCAAGTATCTGCAGCACCTAGTAAATTATTAGTGTAATTACCATACCCTGTGGTGTACGAGTTCCTGCACGAGTTCATTCAAGACTGTGAATACACTAACAACTCATATGAAATGCGGAGTTACTTGACAATATTACATTCGAGACTGAAACGTCAAAAGAGTAACTACTAATACACACAACGGAGGAATGACAAAGATTTAACTACATGAATATTTTTGCAAACAATGGAACAAAACTTCCTAGACCACACCATAATAGGACTTTGTTTGGCAACTACTTTATCTCCTCATAAGATGGTCCAGCGCTCAAATCAACAGCAAGGATGTTCTCCACAGAAACATCATAACTCTAAATATATTATATATCAAGAATCAAAACATATAATATGTATCAACTATGTACTGCTACTTCTGCAGTAGTACTTACAATTTCGCCAACTTTAATGGGTTCATATGTCTTCTCCAGATAGTTGATGATCATCTTAAAACCATCAGATTCTCTGTCTAGGAGAGTTATTTTGCATCCGAGTTTCTTATAATTCATAGCAAAACAGAGAAGTGTCAGCAACCATAAATATTTGAAAACTTCAGAAATAAGAAAAGCAAAGACATCTCACATTTTCTACCTAGCAACAAGAAAATAACTCCCACACATCCCACAAGGTCCTTTAAGATACATTGAACAAGACTGTTTAACTGGCTATATGTACTTTCCAGCATGCAACAACTCAAATATTGCCAGGTTTAGAATCAAAATCAATCGAAACATGAAAAGGATTTCTTGAAAAGTAAAATTAAGATTTCGATATAAAGCATAAATAATTTAATAAATAGCAGTACATATATCAAAATGCATATATGGAAGAATGAACAAGTAAATAAACATATTGACACAAAGCAAAATATGAATGGTAGGTTCAGCTAGTTCTACGAGACACCAGTTGTTGGAACAACAATACCCAGGTTTTCCACATTGTAACTTTCAAGACAATGATCTAGAGCTTCAAAACAACAAAGTGCTAGTTGTCTCCTTGCAATAATGCAAGTGTCTAGTAAAATAATACTACCAATTTAAGTACAAATCTAGTAAAATTGTATACCATACATGGTTGAATGTCTTATGTAAACTGAAAACTTATTGTCAGAGCTTAGTAAATGGCCAATTAGACTTAGATTATAAACTAGTTATGTTCACTATGCACATAATGATGTTGAGTAGTTTGTGCATACAATTATCAGTGAGTTTTGAGAGTCCTAAGTTCCAAAAGAGATAAATCAAGTGTATTTATATATGCTTCTTAATTATGATACTCTAGCCAGTGATAACTGATATACATCTTGCGTCATCAATTCATATATTAACCAAACTCTTAACTTGGTGGTCTCATCTCAACTCTTGACTTCTAACTTCTAATATCATGTTAATGTTTCTACATACTATTATTTTTGTTCTTACTACTTATTATCTAGTGATTTCTGCAAGGTACATTATATTGGGTGATTGTTGAATATGTCTAAGTTTAAGATTCTAACAGCATACACTTAACTACAAGGAGAAACAACCAAAATTGGAAAAGAGCCAAGTAAAAGGATACCAAAAATAAGCATGCATGAGCATAATATAGCATGCAGTTAGGATGGGAGTGACTAGAAATCGCATGCGAGGATGCAAAATGCAGTGTGTCTAGTGTCACAGCCACAGAAGGGATGTTCGATCACATGTCTTTTTCAAAGAAAAACACCAAATTATAACGAGAGATCATAAGATTTCATAGTGTCCTTAAACATCTATCACCATCCATATAAAACACATACATACAATAACAGTACAAGTGTTAGTTAGCACTCTACTATGTTTAAGTACAATAATGCAATTGGTTAGCACATATACCAATTAAACAGTCAGCCATAGTGCATGCTGGAGAGTTAAGCTTTTAATAAAATCATGACAGTCTTAAATTGCTTAATCACATAAAGATAAAGCAGATACACGGTCGCACCATAGAAAACATAAAGATCAAAGTGTACAGAAATAAACTCATAGACATGTACACTTATGTAAGAGATTTCCCCTTGAAGACAATAGGTGCAGCCAAGATGCAAAAGCCAATATGAACCTGCAAAGGGAGGAAAAGCTTCAGTAGCAAGCATAGCAACAATAATCATCACAACAACAAAAACCCAACGAAAAAAGAAAAAACCAGATCTGAAACAAAAATCGAAAAAGAGAGAGGATAAATAAAAATCGAGAAAACGAAAAAAAACATACGAAAGAAGGATTCGAAAATAAAAATCGAAAAAAGAGAAGGAAGAAGAAAAGAAGAGCGAGAAAGAAGACGTAGAAAACCTAAAACGAAATTAACAAAAAAAACTAGATCTGAAACAACCCACATAAAAAACTCAAAAAAATCACTAACCCTAAAATGAAAACCTGCGACGGTGAGAAATCGATCGAACCTCCTTCAAATCAAAGAAAGTGTGGTAGCAGACCATTGAAGACCGTCGACGGTGAGAGAGAAAAAAATAGAGAGGAAGAAGAAAAGAAGTGCGAGAAAGAAGACGTAAAAAGAGATAGGGTTGTGACTTGTGAATTGTGATGTGAGGTGGGTCGTGTTTTTCTTTAGACCATGGAATACTGTCCGTCATATCAGACAGTAAACTTGTACAATGGACGCTAATTAGCGTCTGTTTAAAAAATGGACGCTAATTTTACAAAAACGGATGCTAATTTGCGTCCGTTTAAAGACGGACGCTAATTTTACAAAAACAGACACTAATTTGCGTCTGATGGGGCCGGATTGTAAATTCAGACGCTAGAAGCTCGGATTCTTGTTGTGATTATTGGTTGTGAAGTTTAGTTCAGTAAGAGTTATCTGCAAGTTATTATATTATTATTTATATTAGTATCATGTTATGATTATTTATTTACTTATTATATAGTATTCAGCTTTGCTTATTACATGCTTTTGTTTGTGTATGTTGATCATGGCTATTCCTTATTGATCTTGTGATGACCCATTTTGTTGAGCAATCTCTAGGGATCAATAGTGCATTGTCCATCGACAGGTTTGAAGATGATGCATGAGTAGGTTTGGGATTGGAGAGCTTGTGTAGTTTCATTATCGTACTTTGGATTTATACATTTTAAAGTTGGTTTGGTTTTGAGGTAACTTTGACTTTGTTGGTTGACTTTTGGAGTTGACTTTGTTGTTGAATAAATTTTAATTCTAAAGTTATTTATTATTTTTTTCCACTGTAAAATTCTGAATAAGCCAATACGTTATCACACGGACGATAATGCTTTGACGATTCTCTAAGTTTTATAATTGGAAAGTATTCTGGAAAAGAGAGAATTATCGAGGTGTTACAAAGTGGTATCCGAGAGCTTTAGGCTTTATTGGCCTTTCGTTCCAACTTTAAATTTTAGGCGCCTAATAGCTAGTTACTTAAAATGAATTTCTTATAATGGAGCTCCTACTTATTCGTTGTGTTTAAATTAGTTTTCGAAACATGTTTCGAGGTGTCAAGTATTTTGGTTCGAATTAAAATATTTTTAGGTTTCGAATTAATTTTATTTATTTCGAAATTTTTGATTTTCGTAAATTTTATTGAAACATTTTTTTCGGTTCCTTTTTCTAAGTTCGAAAATTATATCATTCATTATTTTAATACTTCTAGTTTATTTTTGTTTACTTCATTACTTTGGGAGAGATGGGTAATATAAGAAGCGCATATAGGATAGAAATATTATATGTCTGCATTAAATAGTTAGTTCAGCATGATTATAATTTTTCCTCCTTACTAACTATTTATATTCTTATGCTTATATTGTTGGTTGTGCTTACTTACTGTTTATTGTTGGGAATACACATTAAGTGAGAGTACCAATTGTTTATAGAAGTATGTTTATTTGTGGTAGACCTCTAGCCATGTTTGAAAGAGAAGATACTGAAGTTGGGAACTATTATAACCCTATTGTTCTGAGTGATGATGAGACTGATGGGAACTATGACTCTGATAGTGATAGCTATACTAGCCTAGCGTTCATCTGGCGTAATGTATTAAGGGGAAGGCATGATGGATCGTGATGATGAGGTTTTCCACGAGTTTGATCGTGATAAAGGACGGACCAAAAAAGATGTTTATGATGTGGTTATGAGAAACAAGACTGATTCTGAGTCCGAAGAGGTCGAGCCTCAATCTCAGGAGCTGCGAAGATCAAAGAGACATAAGAGATATGTCTATTATAATCCTGAGGACATTGATGATTTTGAAGATGAGATCTTCACTTTAGAACTATACAAGGAAGCAAAGGATAAAACTGATAATGTTTAACCTTAGATTACTTATTTATGTATTTATGTTTAAGAATAATGTTGGATAATTTTCCAGCAGTGTTTAAATTTATTTCATAGTACCTTTGCATTGTTTTAGGAAGAATATAATATTATGGTTTAAGAAAATTGCTATAAGCATCCTTTAAGAAATAAAGACAAATATTTATTTGTTCGAGTGAGCAAGAATTTATTTTGGGCACGCGGATGGGAATATTTTTTATTTATTTGTTTGTTGTGATTGAATTCTTATTTGTTGATCTCCACATGTGTATTCTTGATGTGAATATTATCTTTTCATGAATGATTATGTGGTTGGTGACGAGTATATTGTGGTGTTGTATGACTTCTTGAGAAATTGTTTGTTGATGTGATTTTGTATGATCAAGTCAAATGTTGCATTCCTAGAGGTGGACATGCAAGCTATGTATTGAAACCTAAAGTGGAGCTACATTAATTTTAGGTCGCGCAGTAGAATGGCTGGCAACAATAACGACTTAGTTGCTGCTATCCGCCTCTTGACGGAGAAATTGACTCAGGAAAGAGCTGAGCGTCCCGATTCTCTAGGGACATGTTTGAGAGGCTAGCCAAGGTTAAGCCATCATTCTTTAAGGGGCAAGCTGATCCTACCTTCTTAGAGAATTGGATTAGAGAATTTGAAAAGATCTTTGGCGTTGTGAACTGAGAATATGAGAAAAGGTCAAGTTGTTTTCTACCTAAAGGATGAGGATGATCTGTGGTGGAGAAAAAAATGGGGCTATACTGAGTGTTGTGGAAGGGTCGCAGAACATCTAAGGGAGTTACAGTAAGCCTGCTAGTAATAATCACAACCAGAATAAGGCTCCAGGTAAATTGTTTGTGATGAGTCACAACGAAGCTGAAAGATCTGTTGTCGTAGTTACTAGTACTTTTTCTATTAACTCCGTTCTCGTTAAAACGTTGTTTGATTTGGGGGTGACTTCTTCTTTTGTTTCATCGTTTATCATTAAGAGCCTAGGGATAGTAGATTTTGAAGTAATTGATTTGGCTATTAGTATACCTACTGGAAAGCTCATAAGGTGTACCAAGTTGTTTAAGAATTTGCCTCTAAAGATAGGAGACTGTGTATTTGAAACTGAATTATAGAATTCAATTTGAAAGACCTAAATGTTATTTTTGGGATGAATTATTAGGTTTCTACAAGACCAAGATAGACTGTGAAGTTCGGAAAGTAGTTTTGAGAAACCCTTTGGGAAAGTTGACCTCGTATAGACGTTTTGGGAAGCCTAAGAAGTTTGGGGTTATTTCTACGATGCAAGTGAGGAAATGGATGAATAGGGGTGCGAGCTATTTTTTCTGTAGTGTGTAGGATGTGAGAAAAGTGGTTGGGGTTAATATTGAGGATGTTCCAAATGTGAATGAGTTTATGGATGTATTTTCGAGTAAGATTTCAGGTATGCCACTTGCTAAACCTGTAGAGGTCATTATAGACTTAGTTCCTGGAACTGCACCTATATCAAAGGCACCTTATAGAATTGCACCTCCTGATATGAGTGAGTTGAAGATGCAATTGCAAGAATTACTGGATAAGGGTTATATTAAGCCTAGTGCATCACCTTGGGGAGCTCCTCTACTATTTGTGAAAAGAAGGATGGGATTATGAGGTTATGTATTGACTATAGGGAACTAAATAATGTAACCAAAAACAAGTATCCTTTGCCTAGAATATATGGCATATTCGATCATTTAAATGGAGGGAGCGTGTTCTCGAAGATTGATTTGCGTTCGGGGTATCACCAGTTGAGGGTAGCTGATAAGGATGTACATAAGACTGCGTTTAGGACGCGTTATGGTCATTATGAGCTTACTGTAATGTTGTTTGGGTTAACTAATGCTCCTGCCATATTTATGGATTTGATGAATAGGATTTTTCATGAGTTCTTAAATTCGTTGTGGTATTCATCGATGATATTATGATCTATTCGAGGAATGAAGTAGAACATGATGAGCACTTGAGGATTATATTAGAGACGCTTGGGAAGAATCAATTGTATGCCAAGTTCTCTAAGTTTAAGTTCCGTTTTTGGAGAAAGTAGCATTTTTAGGTCACTATGTGTTCAAAGAAGGAGTCTATGTAGATCCTGCTAAGATTCAAGTTGTGAGTGAGTGGCCAACTTCAAAGAACGTGTCACATATTAGAAGTTTCCTAGGTCTAGCTGGCTATCATAGGAGATTTGTGAGAGATTTCTCGAAGATAGCAAGGCCAATGACAAATTTGATGAAGAAACAGTCAAAGTTTGAGGAATGAGAAGTGTGAAGAAGCTTTCCAGATTTTGAAGGAATGTTTGACCTCGGACCTGTTTTGACCCTACTTGATAGAAACGAGAGATTTGAGGTGTATAGTGATGCTTCAAAGAATGGTTTGGGATGTGTGTTATAGCAGAATGGGAAGGTAATTGTGTATGCGTCGCGTCAATTGAAACCTTATTAGGCTCATTATCCTACCCATGATCTAGAGTTAGCTGCTATCGTGCTTGCCTTGAAAATTTGGAGACATTACTTGTATGGGGAAACCTGTAAAATATTTACCGACCATAAGAGTTTGAAGTACACTCTCACCCAGAAAGACCTCAATATGAGGCAGAGAAGGTGGTTAGAGTTGATTAAGGACTATGACCTAAACATCCAATATCCTGAAGGGAAGGCAAATGTAGTTGTTGATGCCTTGAGTAGAAAGTCGAGCCATAGCATCAGTTCCTGAGGAATTATGTCGAGATATGCAGAGGCTTAGCCTTGAAATCTAAAATCCTGGGGAGAGTGAGGCAAGATTGAGCGCCTTATCATTGGGATTGTCAATTTTCGACGAGATCAAAGAGGGACAAGTTGGAGATGAGCACCTTGATAAGATTAAGGAGAAGATGAAGCGAGGTAAGAAAGTCGATTTTAAGATCCGTGATGATGGAAGTTTAAGGTTTAAGGGAAGCTAGTGTATACCACAAAAATGTGATGAGCTTAAGAGATATCTTATGGATGAGGGGCATAACACTCCATATTATGTGCACCCTGGGAGTGATAAGTTATATAAAGACCTTAAAGGGATCTATTGGTGGCCAAATATGAAGCGTGAGGTCGCTGAATTCGTGTCTAAGTGTCTAACCTGTCAGAAAGTGAAGATAGATCATAAGAGACCCATTGGGAAGGTTTAATCCTTAGAGGTTCCTTGATGGAAGTGGCCATTTCAATGGATTTTGTGACTGCTTTGCCTAGGATGAGAAATGGCAATGATACTATTTGGGTCATTATGGACCGACTGATGAAGCCAGCCGTGTTCATAACGATTAAAGAGACATGGAAAAAGAAAAAACTTGCAAAGACGTATATTAAGCATGTAGTGAGATTGATGGGATTCCAAAAGATATCATTTCTGATCGTGATTCGAGATTTCTCTCAAAAATTTTGAAAAAGGTCCAATTGAATCTTGGGACAACATCAAAGATGAGTACTGCTTGTCACCCTGCAAATGATGGTCAGGCTGAGAGACTAATCAAACTATGAAAGATATATTGAGAGCGTGCGCTATTGATTTCCAATGTAGCTAGTTAGGAAGACCAATTAGACTTGATAGAGTATACATACAACAATATTTATCATGCGAGTATTAAGATGGCATCTTTTGGGGCACTGTATGGAAGGAAGTGTAGAAGTCCCATTTGGTAGAAGGATTTCAGTGAGAATATAGTATTGGGGACAGAATTTATTGAGGAGACTGTTAAGACTGTAAATGATTCAGGCTAGAATTCAAGCTGCTCAAGATAGGAAAAAGAGTTATGTGAATTTAAAGCGACGAGAAGATGAGTTTGCAGTATGTGATAGAGTGTTCTTGAAAGTATCACCAACTAGGGGAGTGATGAGATTTGGGAAAACGGGAAAATTAAGTGCCAAATATGTAGGCCCGTAGAGATTTTGCAAAGAATTAGGAAGGTAGCTTATAGGTCGGCTTTGCCAGTGGAGTTTGAGAAGATGCACGATATATTTCATATTTCCCAACTCAAGCGTTATATCCCTGATGAGCCTCACGTTTTGGAGTCTGAGAGGATCCAAATCGATAGTAGCCTCACAAACGAAGAAAGGCCTGTGAAAATACTTGATAAGAAGGTGTGTAGTACACACAATAAGGATATAGCTATCGTGAAAGTGCTTAGGCCTAACCATGAATCAGAAGAGACAACGTGGGAAGTCGAAGATGAAATGAAGAAGAAATATCTAGATTTGTTCCTTGAGGTGAGTTATGAGGGCGTAACTCGTTTTCTTTAAGGGGGTAGAATGCGATCGAATTTCGTGCTTTTACCTATTTTTATAATATTTTTATACTTATTTTGGCGATTTGCACATGTTGGTGCAAAATAAATAGATTTTCCGCATGGAAGGTGTGTTCAGGAGTAACATAAGTGATTTTTAAAGTTGATAAATTGTGCACATGAGTGGCACAAGTATTTGTCAAATGAAAGTTGAGTTTAAAACTTTTGAAAATATGTGAGTTTTCGTGTCAAGTTTCAAGAAGAAACTTCTTGTAAAAGGGGTAGACTGTTATTCCCGTAAATTTATGAATTTTATAAATATATTTTAATGTATAGATATTTATATTTAAATATAATTTAGTGTTAGAATGAATTATTTCTTTAAAATGTGGACTATTTGAAAGTCAAAGGAATTTTTTTAATGATTTAAAGAAGTTCAAATATTTTGTTTTGGCATTTTGAAAAATATTTGAAATACTTTTTGGATTTGGAAAAGGATTCTAAGTGGGCTTAAGGAACCCAAACACTACTTAGATTAGGAAAAGGACTCCTAGTTGGGTATGGGGACTCAAGCACTAATTTTATTCATCATTAAACTCTATTTGAGCCCAATCACCTTTTCCTATGCCCACAAGGAAAACATATATAAACCCCATAAATTCCATATTTTCCCACACAATTATTTTCTCTCTCCTGATTCCTTCAAATTTTTTGCCCCTCACTCTTTGTTCTCTTTCACGTCATTCTTTCTTCTCCCCCATGGCACTTCGCTCCTCCTTGACAATCGCGCCTTCTCCTAGCTGGTTATCGCTACCACCACCTACAACCAACAGCCGCTTCCCTCGCTGGCGTGTGTCCTCTCTTTCTTGGTTTGGTTTCTTTTCTTCCTCCCTAAGTTTTATTCAAAGTTTATGCTTTTAAGATTTGTTTTTAGTTTGATTATTTTTAAAAGTTTTATTTTGATGGTTTAATTATGAATCTAAGATTATATAATTTATGTATTGAAGAAATAAATATTCAAATTTACTTATTATGTTTAGATTGGATTTTTAATTATCAAAGCATGCATTTTTGGGGTTTTAAATATTGAAAAATTATAGTAGTATGTTGTAGTTTATGAAATTGACTATCTTTATAAGTTTAAATATGTTTAAGCATGTTCAAAATGAGTTTTAATATATTATATGTTATTGGAAATTAGAAAAAGGGTATTGTTGTTGGAGTTTTAAGGGTTTTAGTGACTAGTATAGTAGTACTATACTAGGAAGTATAAATAATTGAAGTTTTAATGATGGGAAAGATTTTAAAACACTTTTAAAGAGGGTTTATAATATTCTAAGGTTGTTAGAAATTATTTGAGTATTGATTCTTGGTTATGTTGATTATTATTAGGCGGAAAATTTGTTGTAGGCAACTTTTAAGGTTGTGAAAGTGGTCACCCGATTTGTCTACACAAAGTACGTACATACCTATGTGTTAATGTGCTTAGTATCATGATTTTAAGGATGAGAATTATGTAGTATCATGTATAGGAACTATTTTGAGTTCATATATGATTTATAATGTATTGAATTTGCATGTTTTGTGTCGTTGTGGAACATGCTGGTTATGAGATTATATTATGTTTGTATGGAAGATTGATGCAATCATATGGTTCAGAAATTTATTTTATTAATCTATATGGGGGAATTAATATGTATATATATTGGTATGGATCATGATTGAATCATGTAGTCCTCTTTTTATTATTTCACTACTTTATGAGGACCGGGGGCCTTATCCGGTAAGTTGATATTTTATACCATTGAAAGGTAGTTTGGTTGTTGGCTAGGTTCAACCAATAAAGAAGATTGGATTAATCTTGGGTTATTAAGTTATGTGATCACTTATCTAATCCTAAGATAAAAATGAAAGCTGTGACATTGTATTATATGTGTTCCTTGTGGGTACGACAAGTAATAAATGGTAAATCATGTAAAGTGAAACGTGGATAGCGATAGCTTTGGACTTGCGCACGTCTGAAGTGATGGACTAGTAGAGAGTTAGAGTACATGGGTAACTCATGCTTTTCATGGGATCATATTGATCACCGTTCCCCTTTTATTTTAAAGGTTCCTCGATATCGTAGGTCAGGGGAATACGGAGTCGTGCCGGTATTTCGTCTTCCAAAGGGAAGACTGTTTTTTAGCAAGATAACGCGTTCCATTGTCTATTCCATTTAAAGTAATTTTTAGTTCCGTAAGAGTTATCTGCAAGTCATTATATTATTATTTATTCATGTTGTCATGTAGTAGTATCATGTTAGGATTATTTCTTTACTTACTATGTAGTACTCAGCTTTGCTGATTACGTGCTTTTATTTGTGTAAGGATATTGTGGCTATGCCTTATTGATCCTGTGATGACCCATTTTGGTGAGCAGTCTCTAGGGATCGATAGTGCATTGTCCATCTACAGGTTCGAAGATGATGCATCGTTGGGTTCGGGATTGGAGAGCTTGTGTAGTATAATTATCGTACTTTGGAATTATTCATTTTATAGTTGGTTTGGTTTTGAGTTAACTTTGACTTTGTTGGTTGGCTTTTGAAGTTGACTTTGTAGTTGATTAAATTTAATTCTAAAGTAATTTATTATGTTTTACGCTGCAAAATTCTAAACAAGTTAATACGTTATCACACGGGTGATAATGCTTTGATGATTCTCTAAGTTTTATAATTGAAAAGTATTTTGGAAACGAGAGAATTATGGTGGTGTTACTAAAGCTTTCTCTCTTACAGTTTTTAACTCAAAATCCCCTTAATCCGAAACCAAGATACAATGATCAATAAACTTAGTAGAATTTAATAAGGTAAAGAACAAATGGCGTTTATTAGAGAATGAAGGCACCGACACTTTACTTAGTTAAACTTACTAAATCACTAGGTCAGACACAAATTGGAACTTAATTAGACATTAGTATATATAGCAATGATTGCTTAGAACGTGGGATAAAATTATGTGTTAGTAGTAAAAATATTTTATTTATGGTGTTCCTCAACTAGAGAAACACGTTCCTTTTGACACCCATTATCTCCACGATCTCTATCGAACATGTGCAATACAAATTTTTCTGCTTCCTTAAATTTAGCAACAACTTATGTAGTAAACCAAAAATCTAATTTAATTAAAAAGTGTTCTAATTAATAAAACAAAAGTTAAATCCTTTTATCAAAATATTATATTTAAAAATATTTTCATTAAATCGAAAAAAGGATTTTAGTTATCTAATAAAAATAAAATCTTTTCCTTAAAAAGATTTTCCTTAAAATCAAACTTTTTACTAAATAAAAACGATTTACTATAATTAAGGCTTTAATCACTCAAACGTCATTAATTAACCATTGTAGTGATTCAACCTATGTTTAGTTCCTTTTAACAGTTAGTTCCTTTGACTTAACATGACAGTCTAGTTCTTTTGTTCCTCTCAAAGGAACATACGCTAATTCTCTTTTTAAATTATCGTAGTTCCTTACCAATTCTTACTCGTTCCTTTACATTGAAACTCGAAACAAAAAGCCTTACTTTGGTCCTCTTGTTCCAACGCATCTCCAGTATTAGTTCATTGAGCATCTTCACTAAATATTCAAAATCCAAACTTGATATCTTCTTCTGAATTAATATTCTCTTATCTCTTGTCAATGATACCTTGCAAAAATCTATTCACTTAACAACTTGTTAGTTCATTACATAGTTTGTATCTTTGTTCCTTTGTCATGATCAAAACTAGGGTTCACAATTTCCCCCTTTTAGATGATGACAACAAAGTTACAAACGAAGGAAAATAAAACAACAAATAACTTAAGGAAATGAAAGACAAAAATAAAATTATACTTTATAATTTTATTAAGGCAGATTAAGGATTTTTACGTTTTTATTTTTTTTCAATTTTTTTTTAACTTAGTTTATTCCTATTATCTTTTCCCCTTAGTCATCCTCAAAAAGATCAAACCCTTAGTGATTTTGGAAAGATTGTTATTTCAAGACCTTTGGACCATTTACAACCACCAAAAAAAAGTGGTTAAGTTAGAAAGTACAAAGGTTAGACTTGCTCAAACACAACCACATAATACTATCCATTCCAAGTAAGAAATTATGCAATTAAATCACAAACAAAAACAATTTAGCAAAATTCATTGTATTTATAGCACTTGTTCCATAAAAGTATAAAAGATAAAAGGAAGAAAAGAAAAGAAAAAAAAACAAAGACTACGAGTTCATGTTCCTTTGAGAGAAACAAACATTAGGAAGGGAAGGGAAGTTGTGTTCCTCTACTACTTCTTCTTCGACCACCTCCTCTAATTTCTTCATCAGAATCTCTTTATGATACACATCCGGTTGCTGCTTCAAGGTGTTTATTGCTTAGGCCATCATCTCCATATTCTTATGTTGTTCTACCACCGTATCACTAAGGACTTTCAAAAGACCCACTATTTTGTAAGTTTTATCATTCAAAGTCCAGTGAAGGTGATTACAGAACTTTATCATATGTTGAGCAGGGAGAAAAACCTCATTACCCATCCATAATCATCCGAAGGAACTTGTTTCTTTATTTCCCTTTGAACCAAAGTCTGTGGGTGGTTTTGGTGGAGGAACTGGGGTGTTGGCTTGGGATAGTCCTGCTATTCCTGTGAGAGGAACATAAGATGAAGTGGTGGTGTAAAGTGAAGGAAGAAATGGAGGATGGGATGGTAGGTCAGAAGATGCAAAGGAGAAAGGTCAGGCTCATTTATTACAACCTTGATATGTTCATAACTGGAAGGAAAGAAGAAGATGGAGGGAGAGATGGAAGGTATGGTGTTCAGGGTAATTGGTATTTTTGGTGAAGAAGGAGGAGTGGATTCCTTAGGTGAGTTTTTCGGTAGTTCCTCTTCATCAGATAGGACTAAAAGAAACTCCTCATTTGAAGGAACAGGTGCAATTTTGGCAATTCTCAACCTAAAACTTTGCCTAACTTGTTTAGGAACTAGGTTGGTAGGCTTTTTAGCAACTGTTTTTCTTCTCTTGGGTGGTTGTTCTTTTAGTTCAGTAGGTGTAGGAACTTGTTCCTCCAAGATTACTTCCACTTGTTCCTCCTCTATTGCCTTAGGCAGTTTTCTCTTTTGTGAGGAAGTGGAGGCTATCCTCCCTTGAGTCAGAACCCCATCTTGGATCGAGAGGTCAAAGTCATACAAATTCTTTTCGTTTAATATATTACCTTACTTACTTCACAAGGTAGGCCAACCATCAATTTTGACTTTGAAGTGGGAGAGAAGAGAAGTAATAAGTGCTTCATACCTAACAGCATAATGATTTTCAATATAGTGTGTGAGACGTTGGATAAAGAGAGAAGAGAAGTTTATTTTGATGTGGTGGTCAAGGAAAAACATGTAACACGTATCTAGGAGATCGACCTTATTCCTCTTTTCAGCTCGAGGTATGAGTGTTATCCATACTAGGTTGAACAGCATTTTATGTACATGGGAGAGGATATTTTGATTAACTTTGGTTTGGCTAGAAATTCCCCCAAAGGATTGAACTATGTCATCCTGGGAGAAGCTAGGAAAGGTGACTATTCATTTCCTCCTGAAATATAGGTCAGTTCCTATGCAAGGAACTTCCCATATTTTTCCTAAAGTTTCTTGGAAAAAGTTTATTTTCTTCCCCCTAACTTCAGTAGTACATACTCCGTCAGTGTTGATGAAGTTTGCACAAAATCCGTATATAGATAAAGGAACTAAAATATTGTTAAATCTAGTTTCAAAAGGTATTCCATGCCTTGTTCCTTTAGAATTGCAAGTAGATCACTGAATTGAACTTTCTTAGCCCATTCCAAATCAACACATAATCCAAGTACATACCTTAAATCGCTTTGTTCCACTCTTTTATTTGAGGAAGAAAATGCACTTCCTTTGGAAGGAACAGGCTGCTTCTTCTTCCTTCCTCAACTAATTCGGAGGTTTCTTCTTCATCATCTTCCCCAATTAGTTTTTTCTCCTAATAGTTCTTCTACGTGACTCCAATTTCTAATCTCCTACCTCCATTGGTGTTTCTTGAGGATTTTCAATTTCCAGGGTTCTTGAGGGAGAAAAGGGGTTTTCCATTTGTGAGATTTTAGGAGTTTTCGTTTTGGGAAAAGGTGAATTGAGAGAAGTTTTTGCCATTTGGTGGGAAAAATTCGAGGCTTTATGTGGTGCGAAGAGGTGAGATGAATATGATTAATGGTGAAGATGAATTGATTAAAGGAACACGGTTTTGGAAGGAAGAAAGAAAAGAAGGAAGGTGCATGTAACAATAACCGAAGAGTTATACGCGAAAAATCAAAAAGATAAAAGTGAAATAGAAGTAAAAGAAAAGATAAAAATTGAATCAAGACTTAATAAATCTTAGGAAAAATTGACAAAAATAAGCCAACCTTTGCCCCGTATTCCAGAAATAAGCCAACCTTTCGAAAATCCAGAAATAATACAATCTTTGCATCATTTTTGCCAATTTTGGGTCAAGTGATGATATGACCGGTTAGTTACCTGTTAGTTCAGGTTAATTACACTATAATTATCACTAATTTTCACTAATTAATTACATATTATCACTAATTTTCACTATTATCACTAATTTTCAATTTTTATTATTACTAATTATTATTATTAATTATTATTGTTATTATTATTATTATTATTATTATTATTATTATTATTATTATTATTATTATTATTATTAATAATAATAAGTTTTATCATTGTTATTAATCATCATCAACTTCACATCATCAGATCATCATCATCATCAATTCACATCATCAGATCAACATTCATCATTTGCTCCCCACAACTGCCGGAAGCTTTATCGCCACCATCATCATCAGTAGCCACAACCGTCGGAAACAAACCAACAACCATCGAAATCCACACCACAACCGCCGACACCAGCTCAACAACCGCCGAAACCACCCCATTTTCCCCCAAATTCGGACCCTAAAATAATCCCCCAAATTCAAACCCAGATTTTCCCCCAAATTCGAACCCAAAAATTCAATAAATTCAATCACCAACCCCTACTAGATCCAAAACCCAACCACATACCCCGACCACACTCAAACCACCACCACCACCAACCCACAATCAAATCCCCTCCCAAACCACATACCCCTCCCAAACCCCAGCTCTCAAACCCCCACCACCACCAACCCGCCGAAAGCCACATAAATTCACCTGCTAGACCCACGAAGAAGCAACAGAAGCAGATCAAAGGAAAAGTAGATCGAAGATGATGATGAGTAGATCAAAGGTGATATCAAAGGTGGTGGCAATGGTTGTTGAAGGAGGTTAGGGAGAGTGATTGTTGAAGGAGGTTAGGGAGAGAGAAAGAAGGGAGACATTAGCGGTGGTTGTTGGTGCGAGTGACGGTGGTGACTGAGGTGGGAATGAAGGTGGTGACGGAGGTCAGAAGGATGAGAGAATGGTGATGATGATGGTGCTAGGTGGTTGAGAGAGAATCAGATATTAGAGGAGAGAGGAGAGAGGAGAGAAGAGAGAGGAAAGAAGGTGGAGATAGAGAGAGAGAGAGAGAGAGAGAGAGAGGAGATTAGAATAAAGAGGGGAGAGAGAAATCAGAATTTAGGGGGAAAAAACAAAAACAAAAAAAAATTCAAAATAGATTACCTGTGAAACCGGTTTTAAGTCATCTGACTTAAAATTGGCAAAAATGATGCAAAGGTTGTATTATTTCTGGATTTTCGAAAGGTTGGCTCATTTTTGGAATACGGGGCAAAGGTTGGCTTATTTTTGTCAATTTTTCCTAAATCTTATTCCTATATTTTTGGGATTTTCAGATTTTTTGATTGTTATGGACTTTTTATTTTAAGGAAAGAAAAAGGAAAGTAAGCAACTTGTGCTACAGGAACAACTTATGCTAATTATCAACATTCTTCAAATCATGCATGTTTCTATCACTTAGAAACAATAAGGAGAGTATTATGTGACATTAGTGAGTTGCTTTATTCCTTTGAATCCATGTTTATGTTTAGAACATTTTAATTTATAATGGTATTAGGCAATTCATCATAGTCACTTAATATCACATGGAGTAAGAGAAATCAATTTAGACATGGGGATCGGAACAGGATCAATTACTTACGTTTTATTAAACCTAACTCAAGCCTTAATTTTTCATATATCTATCTCTTTGTACGGGCTTAGTTAGAATATCAGCAATCTGATTTTCAGTTTGACAAAACTCAAGTTTAATCAAACCTTTTCCACATTTTCTTTTAGAAAGTGATGTCCGATATGTATATGCTTAACTCTTGAATGATGCATTTGATCTTTTGAAATACTAATGACACTTGTATTATCACAATAAATAGGAACACAATCAAAATTTATTCCATAGTCACAGAGTTGTTGTTTTATCTAAAGCATTTGAGAGTCATGCAGCAGCTGCTGCTGCATATTCTGCTTCAGCAGTGGACAAAGCAACTGAGTTTTGTTTCTTGGTACTCCAAGAAACTAAACAATGAATAAGAAATTGAACCATACCTGAGGTGCTCTTCCTATTTACAAGATCTCCAACATAGTCAGCATCAGCATATCCTCTCAACTAATATAAATGTGCCACTTCTTGGATAGAAAAGTCTAAGATCATCTGTTCCTTAGATATATCTAAGAATTCTCTTTACTGCTGTTAGATGAGACTCCTTGGGATTCTCTTGAAATCTAGCACACAAATCAACACTAAAAGTTATGTCTGGATGACTAGCAGTTTAATACATAAGAGAACAATCATGCCTCGATATTTTATTTGATCAACACTTGTTCTTATGGAATTTTTATCTAATCTAGTAGAAGTTCCCATAGGAGTGTGATTGATTTTTGAATTTTCAAGGCCATAATTCTTAGTAGTTCCTTTATGTATTTTTGTTCGTGAATTATTATTCCTTTTTCAATTTACTTAATTTGTAACCCAGGAAAGAAATTTACCTCACCCATCAAGCTCATTTCGAATTCATTACTCATGAGTTTAGAGAATTCTTTGCATGGTGACTTATTAGTTGCTCCAAAGATAATGTCATCAACATATATTTAAACAAGAAGTATATTAGTTCCTTTCAATTTTAGAAATAAAGTTTTATCAACTTTTCCGCTTTTGAAATTATTCTCTAAAAAGAACTTATATAATCTCTCATACCATGACCTAGGTGCTTTCTTTAACCCATAAAGAGCCTTATCAAGCTTGTAGACATGGTTTGGGAAATCATTATTTTCAAATCCAGGGAGCTGTTCAACATATACATCTTCATTTAAGTAGCCATTAAGAAATGCACATTTTACATTATTTGATACAGCTTAAATCCCATATATGCAGCAAACGCAACTAGTATTCTAATAGCCTCAAGTCTAGCAACAGGAGCAAAGGTTTCTTCATAGTCAATTCCTTCTTGTTGACTATAACCTTTTACTATAAGTTTAGCTTTGTTTCTTACAATAGTTTCATACTCATTAAGTTTATTTCTAAACACCCATTTTAATCCTATAATTATTTGTTGTTTAGGCTTAACTGACATCTCATACTGATTCCAAACACCCATACTCATAATTTTAATCCTATAATTTCTAATTATGAGATCTCAGTTTACTGAGATCTCATACTGATTCCAAAGTAATTAATCCTATAATTCCAAACTTAATTGAGATCTCAGTTTATTTCTAAACACCCATTTTAGTCCTATCAATAATTTTCTAAACACCCATTTAACTCATCTTGCATAGTAGTGATCCAATCAGAATCAGTTAAGGCTTCTTCACGATTTCTTGGTTCCATCATTGATAGGAATGCATGAAATGAACAAGAATTACTTAACTGGGATCTAATTTGCGTACCTTTGGATATGTCACTTATTATGAGTTCCAGTGGATGTGATTTTTGCTGTCCCCAATGTTTTGGTTAAAATTCTATGATAGGAACAGGTTGTTCCTCTTGAATTTCTTGAGAAGATGATGATTCTTGTTCATTTGTTCCTCTCTCAGCTATTGTTGAATCAGCTCCTTCAACATTTTCTTTTTTAGTAGGAATAGGAATAGTTCCATCATCTTGAGGAACAACATTGTTTTGAAGATCTTCTTCTTAGTTCCTTTCCTCTTTTATTCCTTCTTCTTCCATAATTGATTCTACATCTCTTTCATTTAGTCGAGCCAAGCCTATTTCAAAATCATCAACCTACTTGCTTGGATTAAAATTGTCAGGTTTATCAAAGATATTGTGTACACTTTCTTCAACACACATAGTCCTTTTATTTTAAATTCTATAAGTCTTACTATGTGATGAATACCCTTGGAATATTGGTTCATCACTCCTTGCATCAAATTTTCTAAGATTACATTTTCCATTATTATAAACAAAACATTTACAACCAAATGTTCTGTAGTGTGTAATATTGAGTTTCTTTCCAAAATAAAGTTTATAAGGAGTTTTATTAATGATAGGTCTCAGCATGGCATGATTTATTATGTGACAAACAGTTTTAATAACCTCATCCCAAAAGTTGCTTGGAAGTTTACTAGCTATTAACATAGTGCTAGCCATTTCCTCCAAAGTCTTATTTTTCCTTTAAACAACACCATTTTGTTGTGGTGTCCTAGGTGTAGAAAATAATTGTGATATGGGCCATAATCTCTACTCAAGTCATCAAATTTATAATTTTGAAATTCCTTCCCATGATCGGATCTAATATGCATTAATTTGTGACCACTCAAATTTTGAACTCTATTTGCAAAGACAAGGAACTCATCATAAGTCTCGTCCTTACTAGAGAGAAAAATAACTCATGTAAATCTAGAGTAGGCATCGACAATAACCATCACATACTTCTTACCACTTCGACTTTGAATCCTCAAGGGACCACACACATCCATTTGAATTAAATACAATGATTTTGTGGTGCTCACAACAGTTTTAGATTAGAAAGAAGATCTTATATGATTCCCTTTGGAACAAGCATCACAAACATGATCAATGTGAAATTTTATAGACGGTAATCCCAAAATAAGATCTTTTAATCTAAGTTTGTCAAGTAATGAAAATCTTGCATGACCAAGTCAATTATGCCAGAGGAGAGGATAATCCTCAATAACACTAAGGCATGTCAAATTGTTTTTAGAAACAAGATCAAGATCCACAACATATGTGTTCTCTTTCCTTGTTCCTTCCAAGATGACACTATTAGAATTATTGTTTATGATCAAGCATTTTTCATTGTTAAATTTTACATTATTTTCCTTATCATAGAATTGGGAAATACTTAATAGATTGATTTTAATCCTTTAACTAGAAAAACATTATTAATGGAATATGATAGTGACTTACCAACCTTACTCATGGCAACTATGTTACCTTTCTTATTGTCATCAAATGTCACACTTCCACCTTCATAGGTTGAGAGTGAGAGGAACTTAGATTTGTCTTCAATCATGTGCTTGGAAAAACCACTATCAAGATACCAAGTGTTGTCCCCCCTCACTCCAACCTGCGAAAATCAACTAGTTGTTATTGTAGGTACCCCTTTTGTGGGTTTAGTGGGTTATGTAATGACTTATCTTTCCACAATACATGCAAATTTTGTCACTAGGTAGGTCAACATATTTCTTAAGCTTATTCCTATTCTTCTAATTTCCTAAACCAAGACCTTATTTTCGTGTCTGTGGCCTCTCAATCCACTTAGGAACAGCCATCACTTTGCGTCTGTTCCTTGAAACAACAAGTTCCTTCTTGAGATTACTGATCTGTTCCTTTAAGGTAATTTTATCTTTATTTAAATTTTCGATCTAAGATCTATAACCTTTCGAAGGAGGTGATCTTATATCAAAGGAACTTATAACAGGGACAAATTTTTTTAGATGTGAGATTTATAAATTGATTAAATAATTTTCATTTTTCACACTCTCATACAGTTCCTTAATTTTTAGGTTTTTATCAAATAAATCAAAGAACTTACTTTCAACATTCTTTCTCATTTTCTTAAGTCATTCTATATGTTCTTTACAAATTTTAACATCTTGTTCAGTTTGTTCATGTTTTTCACGTTCGTCTCTACATTCAAGAAGTGCATCATTAAAAAAAAATCATAAATTCAAGTCCTAATTTGTCCATGTAAGTCTGATTCAAGAATATGTTGGCTTACCTCAATATTATTTTCATCTTATTTTATGTCTATGTTTGTTAGTAGGCAAAGATTTGCCGTTTCTTCATTTTGTTGATCCTCTTCCCCTTCAGTCTTTGAATCTCTCCAAGATGCTATCATCACCTTTCGAACGTTCGATTTAGAGAAAGGTGCTTAAATTTCCTTGTTTCTTTCAGCAAAATGTTCTTATTTCCTTTCTTTGGTTTTGTTGTTTTCCCAAAGTGGACATTCCTTGATAAAGTGATTTGTACTACCACATTTATGACAAGCAACTTTGTCAGAAAACTTTTTAGATTTACCTTTGAAGTTTCCATTTTCATGTTCCTATACATCTTTCGAAATTTTCAAACCATGAGAGTTGCTTCCTCTTCTTCTGAGTCAGAGTCATCTTCATCGTCGGCTTTCAAGGCAATGTGTTTAGACTTAGAGCTTTCACCATACTCAATATTAAGGTGTAGCTCATGAATCATAAGCGATCTAGCAAGTTGTTCCAAGTTGAACTTGGTGAGATATTTTGTTTCTTGTAAAGTAGTGACATGTTCCTATGATGAAATAAACTTTACAAGAGAAGCTAACTCATTAATAATGTTAGTAAAACAAATAAACATTTCTTGTATGCTTTCCTTATCTTTCGTGGAGAACAATTCATATTGATTCATAATTAAATCAATTTCAGACCTCTTGACTTCATGTGTTCCTTCATGGGTTACCTCAAGTAAATCGCATATTAACTTTGCAGATTTGTATCTCATGATTTTATTGCGTTCATGGATCTAAGTCCACAATGCAAAAGTTTAACAGTCATTGCATTCACTTCCTTTTTTTCAAAATCAGTTTTGTCATATCCAGAGAAGGGTGTAAGAATTACCTCATTTTTGTTAGTAGTAGTTGTGACCTCAAAATCACCAATTTCAATGACCCTCCATACCTGGTATTTTTCGACCTTGATGAAAATCTCCGTTCTATTATTCCACTAAGAATAGAACTTTCCATTGAACATAGGATGCCTTTGCATAGAATAACCTTCCTCAAGTTTCTCGGTGGTGTTCATTGTTCCTTGGATCTTTTTCTTAATAGGTTTTCCTATTTTCGTGAATTCTAGCTCTGATACCAATTGTTATTTCACCTGAAACAATACAAGAGAGGGTGGGTTGTATTTGTAGAAATAAACGTAACTTTTTGCGGAATTATGAAACTTAAACAAAGAAACAAGCTAAATGAACACAAGTGATTTTTACGAGGAAAAACTTCTTGGGCCCAACAAGAAGAAACAACCTCGACCACTAGGGATTTTAAACACAACACTTTCACTGATTAGGCCAAACAACTTTGTTACAACCTAATTCCACCCACGGGCCATACCTTGAGTTCCTAAACTCAAGTTCATGAACAAATATTCCCTTAACAGATGATACTCTCAACTTCACTTGAAGTTTTCTCACTTTAACTTAGTTCACTCAAAGCTTTCTCTCTTACAGGATTTCTCAAAATTCCCTTACTCCAAAACAAAAGTACAATGATCAATAAACTTAGTGGAACTAGAGTAAGAAGGTAAAGAATAAATGGCTTTTATGAGAGAATGAAGGCACTGACACTTTACTTGGTTAAACTCACTAAATCACTTGGTCAGACACAAATTGGAACTTAATTAGACATTAGTATTTATAGCAATGGTTACTTAGAACGTGGGACAAAATCATGTGTTCGTGCTAAGAACATTTTCCTATGATGTTCCTCAACTCGAGAAACACGTTCCTTTTGACACCCATGATCTCGACGATCTCTGTTAAACGTGTGCAATAGAAATTTTATTGCGTCCTTAAAGTTAGAAATCACTTATGCAGTAAACCAAAAATCTAATTTAATTAAAAAGTATTTTAATTAATAAAACCAAAATTAAATCCTTTTACCAAATTATTATCCTTAAAAATATTTTCATCAAAATCAAAAAAGAATTTTAATTATCTAATAAAAATAAAAGCTTTTCCTTAAAATCAAGATTCTACTTTATAAAAATGGTTACCTATGATTAAGGCTTTAATCACTCAAACGTCATTAATTAACCGTTGTACTACTTCAACCAATGTCTAGTTCCTTTTAATAGTTAGTTTCTTTAACTTAACCTGACAGTACTACTTCATCTGTTCCTCTCAAAGGAACAGATGCTCATTCTCTTTTTTAAATTGTCGCAGTTCCTTACCAATTCTTACTCATTCCTTTACACTATAATTAGAAACAAAAAGGTTCCTCTTGTTCCAACGCATCTCCAGTATTAGTTCCTTGAGCATCTTCACTTAGTATTCAAAACCCAAACTTGATTTCTTCTTCTGACTTAGTATTCTCATCACCAAAATTAGGGTTCAACAAGTATAAAAAAAAATTAATTCAATTAATATCCAAAAGAGAAAACTAACTCTTAAAATAACTAAAAGTCTAGGCGTAAAACATCTGACATTTTAATGCTCACGTCTCAACCCGAGCCCTAAACTAAAGAATATTCCCATTAACATAACCTACAAAAATATACAACAAATATCCACAATCAATAGGGAGTAACTAGTCGTTCTCCAAGAACAAAAGAAATCAAAGTCTATTCCAAACATAGATTAGTAAGAAATAAAAAACATTAAAGTCAAGTTTACTATAATATGCATTCACCTCCAAGTAACGCAAATAAATAGTATAGTTTGAACAAGTTATTGAGTCAGAAATTGAACGCCAGCAGATTGGAACCCACTTCCCAAGGTTAGTCATATCACAATCTCCATATCAGTCTATGGGTATACGTTCCACACTGTTTGTGTCTAAAAATTGCCAAAGTTCCGATGCAAGGTAGTACACGCAGCACCACCTGTCCTATCGCACAACAACAACTAACCCAGGTTTACCACTAGATCACAACCTAGGTGGTTGGCATGTTTTTCGCCTGGGACTGCATCTATCCCATTGGATGTTCTTTTCTCAAATAATATCATACAGGTATCATTCATCTCAATAATATTCATCAAAGGGATGGCACCCGGCCTTATACCCATAATTCATCAATAAATATCTATTCAAAATTCCTTAAAGAAGTAAACTCGTAACCTTACAATGAACACTTAAAACAACAAATACCTTTATACATATTTAAGCACAAGTAATGATATAAGAAGACTTATACAGCACCAAATAACATCAAACTAAATTAAATCCCAACATGGTAAGACACCAATTACATGTAAATCATATGTTCAAGTACATACGAAAAATCATACAACACAATATAGAACACATGTTCGCTCGACGCAGAAGCTTGCGCTACACGCCAACATGTGCGTATAACGCGCAAACTACCTTGTGTATGATGCATCAGGGTGCGTCTGACGCCATCGAATGAACAGTATTAATCAAAACCTCATTTAACTCAATTAAAGCGTGCATAATTAACCATTATAATTCTAACTAAATTTAAAATAATAATACATAATCATGACAATAGTAACATAAAATCATCAGCCCTCGAAGAATGCAGCAAGTTTCTTTTAGACCTGATGATTGACATCTTAATAAAATAGATGAATAAACTTAAATCATTAGCAAAACCCACAATAAAAATTATTTAATAATTTAAACCAAATCCTAAATTCTCACAAAAAATAAAATAACACCTTCATAGAATTATTGTCATAGTAATAATTTTATTTCTAATTTTCGAACATCAAAAGTAATTTTTAACAATAATTTCCAAATTACTTAATAAGGCTATTATAATAATTAAAATTAGAAATGAATGCAAAAAGAATATAAAAAATTCACATAACATGAATAAACCAATGGTTATACAGATTACACAAATAAATAGATTTTTAGGCCTTACAATATAATATTCACGAATTAATTACTCACAATCACAAAAATACAAAATAGAGAACTCAATTAATTGAACTCGAAAACAGTAAGAAAAAATTATCCTAAGACATTAAAAACATACTATACGCATAAGATGCCTAAATAAAAATATTTTTGGTAATTATCAAACTCATTCACTAATTATTTTATAATTAAACCATAAACACATAAATTACCAATTTAATTAATAAAAATAGGAAAAGTCAAATAAAAATTATCTTGCTGCACATAATATACACACAACATTCATAGTGAACACTCACGAAATTTTTCATCAATAATTTCATATAAGAAGTAATTAAAACAATTTCCTAACGAAATAATCTACTATCGAAATATACTCTAATCTCTAACATTTTAATATAACTACTAGTTACGTTGGATTTTAGCGGAAAATAATAGTAGAATAATATAGGAATAAGAGAATAATGTTGCCCCTGAAAACTCCAAGAAAATCGATTGAGTCGTTTGTTTGAAACGGAAACTGGAGTCACGTCTTTCACTTTCTTTAAAACAATTATACTACGAGCTAGATCTTTTCGAGTATATGGATTTTGACTAATCCCACGGTTAATTTCGATAAGAAAAGAATGAGATATAATGCAAATAAAAATAGTTGTGAAAATGGACGAAAATGCGAAAAGAGAGAAGAACTCTTTCTCTTCCACTCTAAGGTTGGTGTGATATGGGGTTAGAGTGCAGTAAAGAATTTTATTATTCACCCCATTAAGCAAAAGTTTAAAGGTTCATTAATATGGGTTAATGATGGTAAATAAAGAGCCAATCTTTGGGTGGATTTAACGTTACAAAACCATTGCTAAAACAAACAAGAATGCTCTAGAACAACTAGAGAATCCGACCCCCCTATCTGAAGTGACGAAATTAAGTTTTATTACGTTGGAGGTCCAAAACATATAAAGTAGCATTAAAAAAAAATTCACAATACTAAACGCGCATAAATAATGATAAGTGATAAAATACCTAAATAAATATACACAATTTAAATTAATCCCAACAAAACAATACCACAATTAAATAATTATACATGTTAAAAATAGTTTTAATAATAAATTATTTTATTTTTACGAAAAAAATATCATTTTAATGTAAACAAACG
Source organism: Beta vulgaris subsp. vulgaris (assembly GCF_026745355.1). NCBI lineage: Eukaryota > Viridiplantae > Streptophyta > Magnoliopsida > Caryophyllales > Amaranthaceae > Beta > Beta vulgaris. Next base: position 18,640,866 of record NC_079202.1, read on the forward strand.
CCAAAAAAAAAAAGCGTCAAAATTACGGGGTGTTACATTTATAGTCCAAAGACTTGACTTTTATAGTCCAAAAACTTGACTAGAGTATACATAAGGATGCAAACTAGACCTAGAAAATGAACTTTTATATTCCTAACACTTAACTTTTATAGTACAAAGACTTGACTAGGGTTCATACAGAGATGCAAACTAGACCTAGGGAATGAACATTTATAATCCTAAGACTTATCTAGTCCGAAGACTTAATTACATAGAGATACAAACTAGACCTAGAGAATGAAATTTTATACTCCTAAGACTTAACTTTTATAGTCCGAAAACTTGACTTTTATAGTCCGAAGACTTAACTAAGGTTTACATAGGGATGCAAACTAGACCTAGGGAATGCACATTTATAGTCCTAAGACTTAACATTTATAGTCCGAAGACATGACTAGGGTTTACATAGAGATGCAAACTACACCAAGGGAATGAACTTTTATAGTCCTAAGACATAAACTTTTATATTCCAAAGACTTGACAAGAGTTTACATAGAGATGAAAACTAGACCTAGGAAATGAACCGTACCTGAGTGGACCTAAGCTTTGAATTGGATTAGCTTAGATTGGAATTGACTAGGAACAGACTTGGACTAGACTTCCCATAAAGATGCAAATGGGCCTAAATTTTGAAATGAACTACACTTATATGGACCTAAGATCGACTGTAATGCTAGTGAATATGTGGACTTAAATTTAGATGGGCCTAGGATGAATGCAAGATGGACTATAATGCATATGGGCCTAAAATGAATGCAAATGGATTGGATTAGGTCAATTGGATTGTATTGAATGTATTTGGACTGGGTTTAGAATTTTCGAATACGTTTTTGAAAGGTACCCTTTGTTTTTAGATTTTGTTAGGAAAAGATGATGGATTAATGTTGAAAATATTTTTTTGAATGTCTTGTTTGATGGTGTTTAGTAAATGCTTTGAATATAATAGGGTGTAGGATTGATTTTAAAAAATATAAGTTTTTGAAATTGGTTGAACAAGATTAGGTAGAATTTATAGGAAAGATTAGTTAGATAGCAGGGAGAAGGTAGACATGCATGACAATTCTAACGCTACCATAACCAATTTTCTATATGCACTTTTTTAGGACAGACTCGATCTTACATGAAAAGAATGATCTTTTGAATTAGGTGAGATCCCTAGAATAACCCTGCTTTTACGCGGATGCAAGTGGACTGAACATAGGATCGCCACCACGACGACTAAATCGACAAAAACAATGCAGTGCATAGAGAGCGTGCCACGCAGCATTGCGTCTGGCACGGGAGTGGTGCGCCAGGTGCACTACTCCCCGACATGTTTTCTGGGCTTTAGGCGAGTTTTTGCCCAATTTATGATTTTTTATTTGTTTTTAGACGCAATTTTTTGTACGACGCATTATAATGAGAATTTGGCAAGTTAATAACATGCAAAATTGCAATCACAAGCAAATGTCATGTAACATGGATGCGGAAGTTCCAACCTAAAGTCTAGCTCTATATTTGAAACTATGGTCAGGTTTAGGTTAAGTATGAAATGGTCCATGACTAAGATATTGATCTCACAATTCGTACCTGTGCTTAAAGAGGTGGTCACGTGTAAGACACACTCTAGTTCTCAAGTCAGGAACAAGAGAACCATGCCAGAGTTGGGTAGGTTTGCTTATGACTAAGGTCCAACACTATCACTCAGGAAGCTTTTTGAAAGAACAAAGTGCAAACCCCCCAGGGTGGCCTCACGCACAGAACATATGCTAATGAGGCAAGGTAGATTGCCCTTATAGTGGCGTAAACAATAGCCATGCATATGCAAAACGGTAATGTCTTTCTAAAGCATAAAAAGAGTTTGAACCGTATTTTTCGAATTTCACCCACTCATTTATTTTTGGAAAATTGAATTTTAATAATCCAACCTTTAACCGGTCTTCTTAAAACAGTCCCACTATTCACTTTTTTTTAACAACTCAAACTTTAGGACCCAGCCACTTTTAGTGAACCTCATTAAATGATGACCTGAAACAAAAGGTTACCATTCCTTCATAGCAGGTAAAATAACAGTAATATTTAGGCTTTCTCTTTTATTTATATTTTCTTTCTCTTTCCTTTATATTATCTTCCTAAACAATCTTATTTCCCCCATTGCTCTCTCTTCTTCTCACATTTTCTTCACAAAAAATTTCGCAGCATGAAAGGGGTAAATGACTCAGGTGCATATGTTCTTCAACAAACTCAATGAGTGAAAGGGTGAAGTGCAAATGTGGGGTTGCTGCTGTTGTGCAAATTGCGAAGAAAGGGTCAAATTGTGGGAAGCAGTTCCTTGGATGCCCTAAGTGGCCTGATCAATGTTGCGATTTTTTCAGGTGGGTGACTGAGCAAATATGGATGAAAGAAATGATATTAGGGACCTCCAATTTAAAATTCTGGAGAGGGATACGACCATTGCTGAGTTGGAGTACCACAAGATGTTACTTGATGAAAAAATAAAAAAAAATGCAGATGGAGAAGGAAAGCTTGGAAGAAGATGTGCAGGAGATGAAGACTGAACTTAGTGAATTGCGTGAGTGGGGTGTGAGGTGCAATAGGAATGAGAAGAACTTCTCTATGGCTTTGATGTATTCTTGGATTTTATTTGTCATTTTGATATGTTATTTGAAGTAGTTATGTTTCAATAGGCTAGGTTTGATGCAATATTATGATTGGGTTAGAATGCAAATTAAGGGTTTAGGTAGAAGTAATGCAGCAACTTTTTGTAAGTGTGCTAATGAAGTGTAAGTTGTTAAGTATTGTGGTAATGGAAAAACATTTGTCCCAAAAAACATTTCATTGTTCAACCCCAAATTGGGTATCAAATAGAACCATCACAATTCATTGTATCATTACAAAACAGCAACATTTTACTTGTCATTACAAAAAGAGCAACAGTAATTGAACTTGGCAAAAAATGATCTGAACAAGGAATCTAAGTTTTCATTACCAAATCAGTAACATTACAAAATCAGTAACATTACAAAATGATTTGAACATTTTTCATGCTTCCTTGAGGTCCATTTATGCTACTGTGTTGCTTGGTCAACTGTGGGAGCTTGAGATGATTCCTTGAGGTCCATTTATGCTACTGTGTTGCTTGGTCAACTGTGGAAGCTTGAGATAGCTTCAAAAAACACATAATACAATAGTTAGTTTAAGTACACTAAACAATGAAATACATAATACACAAATTGACAATAAAAGAAAGTGAAAAAAAGTAGGACTCACATTATTGATTGATGCAGTCCTAGCATAAGGGACACCTCCCCTGCCTCTATTACCTCCCCTCCTTCCTCCTCTGCCTCTCCTTCCTCCATTATCTTCAGGATGTCCTCCACTTTCCCCTCTTCCTCTCCCACCCTCTCTAGAACCTCTGCCACCTCTAACATTCTCCCACCTCTTCCTAATCTTGATGGTTGTGCTGTAGAATCCAAATGTGCAATTGCATCTGATGTTGAAGCACTGCTTAGTCCATCACTATTTGGTCTCCCCTTAGCCTTTTTTGGTGGAGGCACAATAACTGAAGCAGTGTCTCTATTGGGGCACCTTCGTTTGTTATGGCCCTTGGTATGGCAAAGACTGCATGTCATCTCCATACCATGCCTAGTAAGCTTACCATGCTTTTTAGGGTCTTCAAATGGGTCCTTTCTCCTGTTTAACCTATGCCTGTCAGGTCCAATTTTAATTGGAGGTGGGTTGATATTGCTTTCTATCCTAGGCCAGTGCTTCTCACCTTCCACAGGAGGTATGAACCAGCATATGCCCTTAAATAGACCTCCCTCTTGTAATAGTCATGCACAAAGTCCTCAGCTTCTTTGTGAACAAAGTAGATGCAAGCTATGGCATGCCTGCAAGGGATGCCTAACATATCCCATTTTCTGCATGTACAAGTCTTGGATTCCAAATCCACATTCAACTTATCAAGGTAATACTGCACATTGAACAAAGTATCTGTTGATGGCAACACATCACAATCAACAGCCTTAATTTTCTCCAAATCTAACATGGCTTGGATCCTAGGGTAAAGCAGTGACAAACACTTGGTCATTTCTTATCTTTTCAGGACTAATCTTTGCATTAAAGCAACTCTTATATCCTCTAAAATATATATGAGATGCTTTGTCCTGGCATTTATGATGTAACCGTTAAAAGTCTCAGCCATGTTACTAGTTTTGGCATCTGTCTTCACACTAGTATCTAAGAAAGCCCTACAGAAGCATTTAGGGTTGTATGCCTTGAATGCAGTAGCTGCATCTAGGCTTAACTCAGCCAGTTCCTCAAGTGCATCATTGTAGTCAGCAACATTATAAGCCTTAGCTATTTTCCAAAACAACAGTTTCATCTCATCCCCTCTAAAGGACTTGTGCCACAGAACAAATATGTGCCTTGCACAATGTCTATGCTCTGCATCTGGCAGTACACTTACAACTCCATTCAAGATGGCTCAGCGCCGTTTCTGACATTTTATGGGCCCTAGGCAAAATTAAAAAAATGGGCCCCCATCTAAAATAATTTTAAAATGTGATTTCGATAGAAACGCTAGAAATATAATTTAAAGTAGTATATTTTATTGCGTCAAGTCAATAACATCTCTTCAAACAAAACTCAAATACAAAGGAATATTTTTCTTTTAAACTCCAATGCTCCACGTTGTCAATCATCGAAAAATCTTCTTTCTTTGTAAGATCATCAGTTATCACCTACAAAGAAAACCAAAAAAAATCATAAAAATCGACGTCGACGAGCATTCCGAGATGCAAAATCATTAATGATAACATCAACATCAATGTTTTCTAGTAAATCCTTCTCGATTGATAAAATTGCCAATCCATTCAACCTTTCTTGTGACATTGATGATTTCAAGTAGGTTTTTATTAACTTTAGCTTTGAAAAACTTCTTTCAGCTGATGCCACAGTTACAGGCACGGTTAAAAAAATTCTATAAGCAATTGAAGCATTCGGATAACAATCTGCAGATTTTATAAATTTAAGAATTTCAATAGCTGACATTGATTCATTTGGTAAAGACATTTTCAACACTTTTAATTCAGAGTAAAAATCATTTAAATCAACATCAGATGAATCACCATAAGAAAATGTAGAGTGAAAATTAGCACAAGATTCTTGCAACTCCTTATCATTTAATGCCTTTAATCGACTTGAATCAAACAGAAACCGAAAAATATTTTCAAATGTCTTTAGTTGCTCAAATCTACTTTTTAAAGAAGTAATTGCCATGTCTACAACAACCAAAAAGTAATGAACTCTAAATGACTCATTGGCAGATTGATTTTCTTCATCCTCAACGTCATTCTCATCAAATTGTTTTTTTCTAGTAACACGACGCTTTGAAGGATGGCTTGGCTCAACACCCATTTCAAGTGCAATACTTTTGGCAATATCCATACTAGCATCAAAGCCTTCATCTCTATACTTCTCAAAATATGACAATACACCTTCTACTTGCTTTACGCTAGTGTCAATGCAAATAGACTCGGATTGCAATTTCTTACTCACCATATTCACAGCAAATAAAATATCATACCAAATCACCATACCATGAAGAAACTCAAATTTCTTAAGTGCATTAGCCAAACTCTTAGCTTCACTCTTTGACTTCGCATCCTCACATGATTCATATAACTTCAATAACGCATCTTTTATTTTGGGAGTTTGAAATCTAATAGCACTAACACTTTTAATCCTACTCTCCCAACGAGTATTACACAAAGACTTCACCGTTAATTCGGGGACACTATCAAGCAAAATTTTCCATCTTTTTGTAGAACTCGAAAACAATGAATATATGCGTTGCATAATACCAAAAAATGAGATAGCTTTAACACAAGAATGTGCCATATCACTAACAGTAAGATTCAAACTATGGCAAGCACAAGGCATATACAATGCTCTCGGATTTATTTCTAGAAGTCGTTTTTGAACTCCTTGATGTTTTCCCTTCATATTGGAACCATTATCGTAACTTTGACCCCTCACATCATCAACATTTAGATCAAGAGACTTTAAAACAACTTGTAATACATTAAAAAGTCCTAGTCCAGATGTGTCATCAACAGTCAAAAACTCTAAAAAGTACTCCTCGATTTTTATCTTACCATTTGACATATTTACACATCGTATTATTAGAGTCATTTGTTCTTGATGGCTAATATCAGGGGTACAATCAAGAATAATAGAAAAGTATTTAGACTCTTTTATGATCTTAATGATAGAATTTCTAACATTATCGGCCAAAAGCTTAATCAACTCATTTTGAATTTGATGCCCAAGATAATGATAATGAATTTCACGATTTTGAATGCGCCTAACATGATCTTGCATTATAACATCAAACTCAGCTATCATTTCAATCAAACCTAGGAAATTACCATTGCTATCTTGATAAAGTTTGTCATTAGATCCTCGAAAAGCCAAGTTATGTTTAGCAAGACATTTAACAGCAGAAAATATTCTGAATAAAACTTGTCTCCATCGTTCTTTTTCTTTCAGAATTTGTTCTTGCAAGTTTTTGTCAATAGTTTGATTTTTATCCAATCGTTCTCTCAATTCATTCCAAGTGTTCAGTCATATACTCAACACTATTTTCATGTTTTTTGAGTCTCTCGCTAATATGCCTCCAATCACATAAACCATCATTTGCTAGCAAAGTTCGACAACCGACAGATTTAAACAATTTACAGCAAAAACAGAACACTTTATCAACATGTTTTGAGTACACTAACCATTTTCTATCACTAGTCTCACCATTACTTAATTTTCTAGAATAATAAGAATAGGAAAAATGCCTATTATTATCATCCATGGGAAAATCAAGATTCATTTCTCTTATAGGTCCTTTTTCAATGATTATGTCTCTTGCATTATTATTAAGGTTCTCCCAATTTTTAGGATCATAAATATCAATGCCAAAATTTTCATAGTTAGGAGCATTTTGCACATCATTTGGCTCATTTACGTCATTAATATCACCATTCTCACTAGTACCATTATGTAAATCATGATTCTCATCGACATCATCAAACAAATTTTCATCTTCCCTGGCATCATTATACATATTTCCATCCTCACCATCATTAATCCCATTTTCATTCCCTCTTACATTAGTTTGCATATTTTCATTATCACTTATATTATTATGCATATATTCATCATTAATAACATTATTATGCTCATTTTCATTCTGATTTGAATTTTCATGAGAATTTACTACTTTAACAACAAATTTATCAAGAGCACCTTGCTGTGATTTTTTGATTTCTTCATCACGTTTTTTTCTTTTTCTTTTTTCAGACCCAGATAAATATTTTTTGGGCAACATAGTATAAAAAAGATAAACAAAAAAATCAACAAAAATAAGAAAAGAACAATTACACCTGAAAGAAGAATCAACGTTCAGTCGTTCAGTATGTATGTGTTTTCAGATTTGCAGATTTTTTTTTCATCCAATTGAGAATTGAACATTCTGTAACCATAATAAAAAAGATTTTAATAATAAGTATAAAAAAGCATAAAAGATTCATAAATTAAACTACAGATTTAATTCATAAATTAAAATTACCTTCAATGAGAATCACCCAAAAAAAAAAAGGAATCACAAAATCCTTCACCTTCCCAGCCGTAGAAATAGATGGGTTGATCTAAGTGATTTTTTTTTTTTTTGTTAAATGAAAATTGCTTCAATAGATTGATGCTAAGATTTGAAGTTGAGGCCCTATTTAAATTGAAGAATTTTTTTTTTCCCGTTAACATTAATTTGGGAAAGAAGGCAAACAAAGCTTTTGACTCTTCAATTTTTGGGAAGCATTTGATAGTTTCCATGAGAAATAATGGTGAAATCAATTGGAATGTGGGAAGAATTGAATGAGATTTGGAGAAAAGCAGAGATGAAAAGCCATGAAAAATTGGAAATAGGAGGAAATAGGCTAATTATTTCTCTCTTTAACTTTCTCTCTCCTACTTTCCTTTTCCTAGTTTCCTTCTTCTATGAATTTGTCACGGCACTTTATTTCTATCTAATACTCATGGGCCATGACTCCTCTCAAAAAAAAATCTATTGTTTAATTTTTTTTGGCTTGGGCCCCTTTGGCTGATGGGCCCTAGGCCACGGCACTTGTTGCCTACCCCCAAATCCGGGCTTGAGATGGCCTTCCAAAAAAAGAAACAACACTAATTATACACTAAAACAGATGACTAAACATGGTACTACACTATACTAGCACTAATTACAACAACATATAACATCAATAGCAGCACTAACCAGCACTAACTAAGTAGCACTAACAATGATTAATCAACAACATGTACTGAATTAGTAGCAGCACTTCTTTAATTAACCAACACTAATATAGCAACTTAGTGAATTACTAGCAGCACTACACAATATCAGCAGCAACAAAAAAATAAGCATTAAACTAGCACATACCTGATGCTCATCTGAGATTATTGTCAAACCAGTTCCACTTCCAAGCTGAAGACATTGTTGAAGGTTGGTGAAAAACCATTCCCAGCTGTTGTTATTCTCCCCTTCAGCTACTGCCCAGACAATGGGATACATTTGGTCATTACTATCTCTCCCCACATCAGATAGTAATTGACCTCCCAAGAATGTTTTCAAGAAACATGCATCTACACATATTACTCTCCTACAACCTTCTAACCAACCCCTATGGAGACCCTCATAGCAGGTGAATAACCTTTGGAAGACTGGAGGAGACTTTGAGTTATCAGTGACTAACTCCAACTTAGTCCTAGGGCTTGCTGCTTCAACAGCTTTCATGTAGGGCAGGAGCTTCTTGTAGTGGTCTTGCATTGAACCATGCAACATCCTGTGTGCATGGAACTTCACTTTATAGGCCAAATCTCTTGTGATCATCTGCTTGTAAGCTCTCCTTACAGTCTCCACAACCTCTTTTGCAGGCCAGTGTGGTCTAGCCTTAAAAACCTCCAAGAATTGCTCAGCTAACCAAGTACTCTTCAATTGCTTGTTTTTCTTCATAATCCTATGGCAATTATGGGCACCTTTCACTGTCTTTACCACAAAAGTGGTTCTCCTTGAATCCCAAGATGAATACAAGTAAAATGGGCAGCTTTTAACACACTTGACTCCTATCCTTTGGCCCCTCTTTCTATTGCTGATGGTGACACTCACATTCCTCCCTTGAAATATCCTATACTTATAAGCAACAGCTTTCTTAAACTCTACCCTATTGGCAAACCTCTACCCTACCTTCCAATTGAAGTTTGAGAAATCGGTTTCACTACTCACTAAAAGAGTTCTAGCAGTCCTCCTTGGACCAATCACATCTTCTTCTTCTCCACTGTCAGGTGGAGTGTGTATTTCATCATCACTCTCTTCATATTCACTAACAAATCCACCATCATGATGCACTTGGTCAGCTACTTCCCTATTTGGTCTCTGTTGTGCACCAAGTTTACCCTTTGTAGCCTCTTTTTGAAGCTGTTGAGCTATGCTAAGCAGCTTACTATTGCACTTTTTTACTCTATCCGTTGCAGTCTTGTACTCATCATCACTAGTTTCAGATTCATCACCCGAAAACTCATCTGCATAGTCCTCAGGAATGTCATCATCTTCCTCACTCACTACCACATCATCTTCTGGATCTAAATCAAGATCTTCTGAATCAAACTCATGATCACTTACACCATCATCCACATACTCTGGATCAAGCTCATCCTCACTAGAATACTCACCTATAAGTTCTCTTAATGTGAGGGGCTCTTCTGGTTTATTGTCAACGAAGTCATAATCAGGTTCAGTTTCAAGTTCAGCTTGTTGTAGCTGGGAAGCTTTGCCTTGGCTTTTTTTATGGGGGGTGGGGTTTTTTTTATAGTGGTCAGTGAGAGTATCGGGCAGGTTGGGTGTTTTTTCTGGGTTGCTTGTGTAAGCTGAAACTGTAAGGGTGGGGATTTGTTTTGGGTTACTGGTTATAGATGTTTGGGTAACAGGGAGAGGTGTTGAGAAGAAATCTGTTTGACTAGCACTAGTGGGTTGAATAGGTGTGGATGATGTGGCAGCATCTTCTATGGGCCCAATATCTTTGGCAAGATTTGGCTTTTGTGGGTCCCTCCTAGGGGTTAATTTCTTAGCTTTAGGCTGATGTGGAAAGGGTGGGCTTGGTGTGTCATCAGTGTCCATAGGGATGTTCGTACTAAGTGGGTCATCACTCTCACCATGCAAGACATGCAACTCTATAAACTTTTTCTGCACAAGAAGTTCAGTCATCTCCAAAACCTCATCATCTTCATAAACCATCCTCAATCCAGTTGCTAATGTCATGCCAGGAACTAGGTAGAATAATCTAACTTGGTCAGTGTAATTACCACACTTTCTACATAGCTCAATTAGATCCCAAATACATATTTCATCTGGATCAATGGGGAAAATCCTACCCATTCCTCTCATATACACTAAATACCCATTTCTATCTTTGACAAAATGCCCACCATGCCAGAATCTCAAAGTACCATCATCCATTTTTTAACCTCAAAACAATGAATTGAAAAGTTCACCTACCACAAATAGTTACATGTCATTGCATAATCAAGGAGCAGAAATAAGTTCAAATTCACATTCCAACAAAATTATGCCCTACATTTTTTACAAGTTCAAATTCGTCACTTTTAGGTTCAAATTTCCAAGCTTAACATCATCGAGGGTTCAAATTTTCAAGCTAAACATCATCAAGGTTCAAATTTTTAGGTTGAAATTACACCAGCTTCCAATTTTTAGGTTGAAATCATGTTTAGGGTTTCACATTTTCAAGTCTAGTCAATAATTTCCTAAAATTGCAAATTTCCTAAACTTGCAAAATAAAGATCGGATTTTTAGTTCCAAAAATATGCGCTTTCAGTATTGCAATAATTGGAGATTATGTTCTTACATGTAATTTGTACTTTGTTGGTTGTTGAATTTACTTCACTTGCCAGAGACTAAGAGAAATTTTAGAGAGAAAGAAAGAGAGCAGTGTGCCATGGAAGACGAAGGAGTAATAGGGAGGGTAGTTGGAAGCATTAATGGCAAGTTTTAGGAGGGAAATTACTGCTCCCCAAAAAAAATAAAAGTCAATTAAATACATTGACTTTTTTGAATTTTTTCTCCGATCACCAGTAACCAGGTTCACTAAAAGTGGCTGGGTCCTAAAGTTTGAGTTGTTAAAAAAAAGTGAATAGTGGGATTGTTTTAAGAAGACCGGTTAAAGGTTGGATTATTAAAATCCAATTTTACTTTGTTTTTTTAAAATCCTCCCTGGTGAAGTCGCCAAATTTTTTGAGTTTTACCCACTCATGTCAATATTTATGCAATAGAATAACCATAAAATATTTTCATGCACCCTAAAAATAATTTAGTCTTGGTTCGTTCAAGAAACACATTAAAGACTAATTTTAGTGATATGTTATTAAGCAATCAAATTACAGGAAACCTAGTATGTTATTCAAATTATCTGATTAATATTAGAGCAGTTGTTTAATTTTTTATTAGAAAAAAATAATCATGTGAAGCGATGAAAGCATTAAAATAGAACAATCATGTAGCATGCATATATATGTACAATGAATAAAAAGGAAAGAAAAGGGTTAGAATGTACATAGGAAATTTTTTATATTAAAGACCTACATAATGAAAGAAATAATTAGTAACTTTAATTAAAAAAAAAAATAAAGGATTCATTCAAGTACCCTCAAGATTATATCATGGCTTGAGTCTGAGAGATTGACAACCTTTGGGACGAGCAATCGTGAAGCCTAAAGATATGAATTGCGTGTATGTCTGAAAGTGTAATTGTATGTGTTCTTGTGTTGAAAAGTATGAAAGGTATAGAGAGAATTCTTAAAAGTTTGTAAAGTGTCGAAGTGTAGAAGTATTAATGTCAAATGAAAAAACCGTATGAAAAACCATGTGAAATCAAGACCTATTTATAAGAAAACAAAATTTGCATGTCACGCGCAAAGTGCGCCAGGTGCAACACCCTGTGCATCCCACAATCACACGTGACAGACGCACATTGGTTCGCCTGACGCAACATACCGAATCAGTTGCGTACACGTGGTATGCGCTTTAAAAAAATATAGAAAAGAACACTGGGCATCATGCTAGGGAGTGCGCTAGGCGCACGCCTTTGTGTGACACATAATGCCATGTGTCAAGCGCACATTGGTGTGCCTGACACAGTTGGACAAGGGTGCACCAGGCGCACGATGGTGCCTCTGGTGCACTACGGTGCGCCTGGCGCACCACCTTACTTTTTAATACGTTTTCATAGCTTTAAAAACGCCTTTTATGATTTTTTTTTATCTTTTAACTTTGGAAATCCGATTTTATTATAAAATAACTTTGAAAATATTTATTTATTAAAATAAAACAGTTGATCATCATGAATAATTAATTATTGGGCTTTTTCAAAGTATTAGGCTCAAAACTTTATTTATGGGCTTAAAAATGCAATTATTATTAGGAATAATATTGGGCTTTAAAATAGGATTTTAACACATTAAAAAATAGTTTTGTGATGACTTTTCGGACTAGGTCGAAGATCGCGTTATGTTTCATCATCGGATCCTTAAATGAGGAGACATGATTATGTGTCTAAAGGCACGCTAACAGGTTAGACTCAAGTCTATAAATACTGAATCATGATTCTCCTTCACCCATGATGCGCTCCCGAATTTTATTGAGTATTTTCGAGAGCCTTCGCAAAGAGAATAACTAAACAGTTTCTTAAATAGAGTAAGCATCTCATAGAGCTTTACATTACTCTTTGTTTGCTTTGTAAGAAAATGTAAGTTAAGAGAAACTGATTATATTGAATCTCTAACAAAGGGGTTAGAGATTTTGTAGCATTTGTGAGTTCATCCGCGAGTGCTTGTGAGTTCAAGTGCAAAGTAGCACACTAGAGTTAGTGTGAGGTGTGCTTGTGAGAGTATTCTTGTTTTTCAGAGTTGATTAATAAGAAAACTAGCATAGGAGAACGTAGTCCCTTGTTTGGCGGAACCTCGTTAAATTTGGTGTGTTCATAACTGCTTTCAAGTTCTAGAATTTTCGCTGTCATGAACCAGCCCAACTAACTCCCCTATAAATCGAAAGAATTTAAATTTGACACCATACCACAAATATAGGAACAACTTTTGACTTCTTTTTTATGTTGGTTATTACCTCCTAGTATTTAGGGATTTCTTCTGAGTTGGTTATGTTGTTGGACGTCGACAGCTGGAATTCAGGCATCCTGATGAGACTTACCTTTCGTTGCGACGTCATTTTCTTGTTGTCATGATGTGAATGACTTGTCATCCAAACGTCACTCGTCCGTCGTTCAAACGTCACTCGTCCGTCGTCCAGACGTCATTCACCTGTCGTCCAAGCGTCATTCACCTGTTGTCCAGACGTTGTTAATCTGTCATCTTGATGTTTGTCTGACGTCACATCTTGCAAATTGTGACCATAACAAATACCATCATCAACTGTTAAACGAAAAACAATATAACCTTCCTATATTACAAATTTGCAATTGATATCTTTGTAGTTGTGTTTCTAACCAATTATAACAATTAGAAACTTTTAGCTTTTTGCGTAGGCGTTGAATAATAATATTTCGCGTTACCAACAGTGAGATTAGAATTTTAACATTTATCAACCCCAACAACTTTGACAGCTTAGTAAATTCTTAAATGTTGAGTATCCCCTTTTTTATAGAGACAAACTATGTAAGAGTGGTTTTCCCCTTATTTTTTCTTACCTCATTAATAGCCAAGCCCAAAGACATGCAAACTCAGCAGCAACCCGAATTTGGGAACAAAAAGCTCAACTAATAGGAATACAACTCATCAATTTTTTATTTCACAATGCTAACTTGCTAAGTGTATAACCAAAGTTGTCAAACTTGGATGGCATCTTTACACAGTATTTACGTGGAAGTGATGCCACTTACTCATCTTTTGGTTGTCTTCTCAAATCTCACCATTATAGAGCAAAGGAGGCGGGAGAAATTACGGTTGTGCAAATGAAGTTGGGTAATAAATTTATTCCAACTACAAGTAAGAGCAGCAAATTGATTGCGTTACAGTTGAAACTATCAGGTACAAATGGGACATGGCATAAATATAGCCATTTTAGTGTAAGGTAAACTTTCCTTGTTTAATCTTGGTAAGGAGGAAACTTGATACATGGGGTGAATAGGAGGATTTAAATCTATTCAGGACAAGATTTGATCCGACAAATTCATGGAGTTGAGAGAAATCTCCAATCAATTCAGTTTAGTTTAAATAAATCTAAATCCGTTTTAACACTTTTTAAAATTAACTATGATAAATTCAGATAAATTCTGGTAAATTCAATTTAGATAAGTTCTGGAGAATTCTAGTGAAAAGACCATACCTTCAAATTATTTATATATAAACTAGTTTAAAACTCATGCAAAAATGTAATGATGCTAATTGTTTGAGTTCATTTTTTAAAAAAAAAGTTTAATTGTATGAATGTGACATAAATAAAACAAAGTCACGTACATCCTCCGTTGTAAAATAAATGAAACATTTCTCTTCTTTATGTGAAACTTTTTTAGAGAAACGTTTCATTTATTTCAGAACGAATGAAATAAAAAACAGAATTATCGTATAATATGCAACAAAATAGACAATAAAACAACTGTGAGTAACTATATGAACACATTGAAAGAAAAAACTAATTACATAAGTTAAAAAAAAATATTAATACTTATTAGACATTTTGAAATACTTCCTTATACACTACATTTGTGTTAACATTTGATTTCCCACGCTTTTTATCACAGATTAAAATTTTCAAACCCTTTTTGCTTGTAACTCTTGATACAACAACATAAAATTGTTCGTGGCTAGTACTGACCGAAGGAGAGTAAGCTAATTTTACTTTTCCCTTCTAAAATTCTCTTTTAAACACATCAAGTGTTAATAAATGATTTTTATTGCATTAAGAAGCAATGGTCTCATTGAGCATTAGTTAATAAACCGACTCCACTAAATCTGAATATTGACCAAATGTCTGATCCCACTCACCCCTAATTGTATCACTAAAAATAATAATAATAATAATAATAATAATAATAATAATAATAATAATAATAATAATAATAATAATAATAATAATGATTACTTCCTCCGTCAAATAAATAGAACAATTTCACTAGTATGATTTTCAGTATAAAATTTAACCATTAATATCTCTAATTATCAATTAGTAAAGATGAATAAAAGTTAATTCGTCAAACATATACATTTCATTTATTAATATAATACTTTATGATAATAACAATAAATACAACTTAGCCTAGTGGTTAAGATTGTAGTATATGTACTTGAGGTCTCGGGATCAAACCCTATACTATGCAATTTCTAAATTTATAATTAATTTTAATGAACATGCAAATTTATTTATTTTTAAGGATGCAAGGGATATGTTTAATAACATTAACTAATTACAACACATATTTTTATTTTTGTGGAAACATGGATCATTAAGAGATGTTAGATGAGCTTGTCAAAAAAAAAAAAAAAAGAGATGTTAGATGAGATGGTGATTCTTTGAAAACCCTTACGTAAGGTCAGAGGTTCAAGCCCAGGCTTCAACATATTTATTTTTTAAATAATGACCACTTGACTTTGTTGGTTAACAGACAAGTGTTATGTGGCGCATCGACGTTGTTACGCACGCCTTTTAATTTAGATGTATAAATTATGGTTAAAATGAAAATTTGAATAGTGGTAAGTGAAATTGTTAACCTTGTTATGATTTGGACAAATATCATTATTATTTCGGTTATTTCACCAAATACCCCTGGCAAAAGAATTTATTCACCAAATACCCTAACTTTTTTCAAAATTCACCAGATACACCTAACATTTAAAAATATTCACCAGATACCCCAAAAGTTGACGGACGTTAGTCTTCGTTATTATTTATTTACAAGTTTGACCTAAGTCAACTTAATTAGCCCTAAGTCAACCTAATTAGCCCTAAATGAGCCTAATTAACCCTAACTAATCCTAACCTTAACCCTAACCCTAACCCTCTCTCTCCCCTAACCCACTAGGCCCCCACCCCCCTAACAACCCCTAACCCACCAGCCCCCACCCCCCCTAACAACCCCAGCCCCACCAGCCCCCAACCCACCACCCCACCACCAGCCCCGACACCACCAGCCCCACCAGCTCCCTCCCTTTCTCGACAGCCCCCTCCCCTCGACTCCCTCGCGCCACCCCTCCCCCTCCTTCCCTCGCACCTCCCCTCCCACTCCCTCCCTCTCGCCGGCTAAACTTCTCCCCTCGCGCACCTCCTCCCTGCACCTTCTCCTCCTCTTCGCGTCTGCTAACACACAGCTTCGCTTCTGCGGCGGGGAAGGGGTAGCGACCGACTGACCGAGGGGTTGGTGGAGGAGGGGGCATTCTGACCGAGGCGCGAGGGGAGAAGTTTAACCGGCGAGAGTGAGGGAAGGGGAGGGGAGGCGCGAGGGATGGGGAAGGGGAGGCGCGAGGGATGGAGAAGGGGCGGCGCGAAGGAGGCGAGGGGAGGGGGCTGCCGGGAAAGGGAGGCAGCTGATGGGCTGGGGTTGTTGGGGGTGGTGGGTTAGGGGAGAGAGAGGGGTTAAGGTTTAGCTAGGTTTTAAGGTTAATTAAAGTTTTTTAGGATTAATTAACACTAATGATTAACGAAGTTAACAGTCGTTAGTCATTAAGGGCATTCTTTGTCATTTTTAAAAAAAGTTAGGGTATCTGGTGAATATTTGGTAAATTATGAAAAAAATTGAGTTATTTGGTGAATAAATTTTTTTGTCAGGGATATTTGGTGAAAAAAACCGTTATTATTTTCTTCTTCAGCATCATTTACTCATTTTAAAACTCACTGGCATTATTAAACCTTACCGAAACTTAAATGAGTTTATCTTAACTTATATGAAAAGACAAATAATGTTAAATACGATACTACTTACTACCATAGTGGATAAGGGAAAACAATACTACTAGAATACTTTAGTACAGCTGAATCTAGGGGATGGGCCAGTTGTTTTCTTCTGGAGGCTGGAAAAATAAACATTTCTCGACAAAGACCTTATTGCTTCAAGTCAAAACACTAAATTATAAATAATAAAAAAAAAAACAGGAAGAAAAAATGTCTAATTCCAATCCTTATCAGTAGTGAAAAGGAATAAAAGTTTTAAAAAAAAAAAAAAAGTTTCCATCAATAAAACCAGCTACGCCCACATTTCAAGTAAGTTGAAAAGTTACTTTTTCTGTACCAAAAAGGGTATATATAGGCATGAACTAATAGGCTAATAAGTAACAGTTTCTTGCATTTAAACATCTGGGAAAAAAAAAGTTTGAGAAAGAAAAGATGTGCATAGCTGCATTTGCTTGGCAAGCACTCTCCCTCCACCCTTTCGTTCTTCTGTTCAATAGAGATGAAGATCACAATAGGTAGGCATACCGCATATGCATACATCAAACTACTGTGGTTAACATTTCCATAGGATTATCTAATGACACGCACTATAATACATTAATATACGTACGTTGTATAAGCTGTGGTTTTTCCAGCTTGGTTCGTTCTAATAAGACCTTTGGATGTATTAACAATAGCACTATATACAAAGATTGTTAATGTCTTGTGTTTTTATGGCAA
Organism: Beta vulgaris subsp. vulgaris; assembly: GCF_026745355.1. Classification (NCBI taxonomy): domain Eukaryota; kingdom Viridiplantae; phylum Streptophyta; class Magnoliopsida; order Caryophyllales; family Amaranthaceae; genus Beta; species Beta vulgaris. The sequence goes on from NC_079202.1 coordinate 18,658,615, forward strand.
TGCTATACAGGCCGACAAAGCCACTAGGGTGGTGGGAAGGAGGAGAGATTTTGGGAGGCCGAGATGAGGTGGGAGGAGGAACCTGGCTCGCGTGTTCAAAAAAGGGAAAGGTGGCCTTTGTTACCAACGTTCTGGAGCTTCACCCCCTTCCTGAAGCTAAATCCCGAGGAGAGCTACCAGTTCGTTTTCTCAAGGTGAGTTACTCGGCTTCTTAGTTTCAACTCCATATATACCTGTCACCTGAGAGGAATGGAAAAACACATGAGATTTAATAACTTGCAACAGCATTTTGTCTAACTAAGCATGAAATTTGCTGCTTAAAAAAGATTGGTTAGCACTTAGCAGTAAGCCAAAAGAACACCATGGAGCCATACCTTGTATTAACATTTCTGAATGATTCTGAGCTTCACTCTAGTTCTTCGAAGACAAAAATAGTGTAATAATATGAAACTCCAAATTTATGAATGCCTTATGTGAACTAGTGTATATCATAGTGACATTGTGGGTAAAATAGGGAAAATAGGGGATATTTTTTTTGTCAACTCCCCAAAATAAAACCCCTCGTTTTCGCCATAATTCTCAAAATTCCAATCACTTTCCTCAAAATTACATGAAATGCCACTCTGACATAGTGACATGCAACTATATGCATATCATAGTGATAAATTAGGAAGCCCTCATAGCTATTTGCTATATCAACTCATTTTTCTGGGCATTGTTGCAGAGTAAACAAAATCCTAGAGAATTTGCAGAGATACTAGCAAAAGAGGCTCACGAATTCAACGGCTTCAACCTCATAGTAGCTGATCTTCCATCGAAAAGCATGATTTACATCACCAACAGGCCAAAAGGCGAGTCTGTCAGGATTCAAGAAGTTCCCCCAGGTCTCCATGTGCTCTCAAATGCAAAGCTGGATTCACCATGGCCAAAGGTCAGAACCATGAGACGTACTACTAGTTACCATTAATGAATACATAAAAATGCAATTTCCATATCTAGCTCATACAGCTAACATGGCCAGTAAATAAAAAGAAAACAGAGCATTTATTCACTAGTAAGTTGCATTGATAGATATAGATAGGAGAAACAAAATTAAAGAAGAATAGACAGACACTTTTAGCATTAAGGATCATCTAGTTCATAGCAAGAGTAATAATCTTTTAAACAAGTGGGCAAAAGTACTTTCTCAAATTTATCTTATACTCTAACGGCCTGTTTAGGAGGCACTACTAAATGGTATAACTGATGATGAAACCATGTGTAATTCGTAACGATATTATCTACTTAACACCATTGCAACGAAATGTCAACCCCAAACATGTGATTTTTTTCACAAATTTTCAACACCAACTATAAAGTGGCAATGGATAGTAATGAAATTTTATGAAGAAAATCACAAAGTTTGGGATTAGATAAGCATTACATGGAAAGTGACATAAAACTTTCATGCAAAACTACATAACAATTCATTACCATTACCACAAGTTATCATCTACCAAATGGATGCAAAAGAACATACGTATAAGCCTTAGAGAGATAAAGTTGGACTTTTATTACTTACTAGGTATAACTGTTTCAAAGAAGCAAGATCTACAACACAAGTACGCTTTCATGATAGTAAAAAGTAACAAACCACATGCAAATGCACAAGAAGCAGACCTAGTAACAAATCCAGGACTCCAATGCCTACCAAAGAAGTACACCTGCATACCTAGATTGTTATAATTAATTTGGAAAATTATCTCTTCTCACAATAATCCTAACCTCAAACCTTTCCTAACTATTGGGGCACCCTTCTCAGACAAGTCCAACCTTACCCTAAACCTTCGCAATCACATAAAAAATAGCCCAACACAACTCCTCAGCTGCCCGTCTCTCTCTCTCTCACCTCTGCTCACTCTAAGCACCAGAGGAAACTTGCCACACCACCAACATCCACCATCACTCCATCTCCATTAACCAGGCGCCACCCCTCCCCTTCCTCACCTTTCCGTCGACCGGGCAGAAAGTCATGGAAGGGAGGAGGTCCGATACCAGAAAAGGGACAGGGGAGACGGGAAGCAGATCAGAGACGGGGTGTCTGGTGAGCTTCAGCAGATCGTGGAGGGGGGAGCAAACCAAACATACAAAATTTAGTTCATGACCTTCAACTAACCCTCCTTCCATTCCCCTCCCCCTCCCCCCCTCCCCCCCTCCCCACCCGAAAACATAGAAAAGCCAGAGCACAATAAAGCAAATAAGCAATATAAATAGACTATGTGGAAGATAAGAGTCCTGAAGTTGAATGAGATTCCGATTCATTAAGCTTACCAACTTGCCAATATATTTAGCTAAAGCAGTAGGGTGTCTCCTTAAAAAGGTTGGGATTAAAGGACTAAGATATCAGGATGGCTGGGAAACTATTCTCTATTATTTCAGTGCTCATTCATCTTCGAAACACTCATCCTTTCTCAACAAAAGGACGGATTTGTCTGCTGCACAAGTTCTTGTACATTTCCTGCAGACTTCTAGCAATATCACAATTTTATCACTGAACCTCACTTTACAATTAACTGTGAACCTTTCCCTTCTTACAACCTTCCAGGCAGAGCGTTTGGCACTGAAGTTCAAGAAATTGCTGTACAGATACAGTGAAGGTGAAATCCCAGTTAAAGATATGGTTTACAAACTAATGAGGGATACCAAAAAAGCTGATGAAAGCAGGCTGCCTCATATTTGTCCACTCGAATGGGAGTTCAGTCTGAGCTCTATCTTTGTAAAAGCAGAGACCACCTCGGTCAGTTAATTTTTACTAACCTCCTCTTTTACATAAAGAAGCAGTTAGAGTGTTTTATATAAACTGTATTATATGATGCACAGGGGTACTACGGCACAAGGAGCACTACAGCTATAACAGTGTCAGCAAATGGAGATGTAAACTTCTATGAGACATATCTGGAGGAAGAAATGTGGAAAGAGCATATAGTCAATTATTGCATCGAAAAGCAGAAGCATACATAGATCATGGTAGCACTGCCTAAAACTACCGCAAAGACCCAAATGTGAATGTAATTGATTATGTATCTTGTTTGATGCCTTAAAGCATGGACATATTTTCCTGCAAAACCATTAAACCTTTGTTTTTATATCTGAAATTATGAATAATAGGGCCCAATGTATTGTAAAAGACTCGCCAATTTCTCATTGGGTATTCAGAAAATCAGTTCCACAGAAATCTGCTCTTGTCCCTTCTCTCCCTAGTTTTTTGGGTGCATATCTCTGGTCCAAGTGTCAGTCCAAAGTTCAAACTGTCAGGTGTGACAGAAAAATAACACACATTAAAGCAGCATGCTAAAAGTTGATAGCCTACTCAGGATTCGGTAGATAAGAGTGTCAGGAAGCACCTTTAGTTCAAGTATTTAATTCAATCAACTACTGAGGGGGAAGGGGAGAAAGAGAGGAGGCGGCAACATAATCCAATTTTACTCCACATATACGCTGGGAGAGGAAAGGTTGTATTTGTTTCTGACCAAACGGAAAGCAATAAGACAAATAAACATGTTCTTCAGAAAAGTCTCGACTTTTGAGCCAAACAAGAATCGCCATTGTGATTTATGTTGAAGCAGCATCAGAACATTTAGTTCTAGTTGATGCTATGTGACGTGAATAAACACAACAAGAAGAAAAGGTAGGAGAAGAACTGCTTGTTTATGGACTGTCTCAATAGACTAAGATGGTAGGTTATGTTGTCAATGGCTTATCCTAAAACAATCCACCTCTGTATCTAGAGAAGAAAAACTAAAAGGAAGGCACAAATTTGTCTTACACACCTGACAATTATTTTCTCTCAATCTGCAACAATTGGGACCTCAAGTCAGCATCCAATTTGAATCCTGCCAGCTCCACTTCCTTGCAGACTTCTTTGCACTTAGCAAACCTCCCAGAAAGCAGGTATATTAGGATCATGTCCCGGTAAATATCATATGTTGGAGAGAAACCTGCCTCCTTGATCTTAGAATAATATCTCACTGCCCTAGGGAGGTCATTGAGAGCAACAAATAGCTTAATCACCACCCTGTATGCTGGCAAATCAAAGTGACAATTCAATTGCTCCATCTCCCAAACCAAAGCCAATGCTTCCCTGTACTTATTAGCGGAAACACGGCTATATATCACAGTAGTATACATAACGATGCTTAGCTGGTTCTGACATTGTTGAAACCAGTTAAACAAGGACTCCACGAAATCAAACTTCCCAAGCCTAACACAAACTTTCATAATGGCAGTGCAATCCTGCAGGGTTATGTTCAGATTGTCTCGCTCCCCGAGATCTTCAAGTAAGGCTACAACTAAGTCATCTTTATCAGGGTTTTTCCCAAGCTCCAATATTAACTTGACATAGATGCTGGAGTCCAGCATTCTTTTACCACGTCTGGCTGCACATAGAAGCTTCCATGCAAGATTCAAGCTTCCTCCTTTAATAAATCCCTTGGCAATTGCTTCTAAAACACCTCGACTAGCTAAATCAGTGAACCTCTCCAGGTCGAAGGGTAATTTCAGGTCATGAGTCCTTGCCAGAATTTCAACAGTAGCTGTCAGGATACGATCATCTGGGAAAAGGTGGTTTTGTTTCTGCGCCCAACAGAAAGTCTGCAAGGCTCTATCAGGAATGCCCATGTGACCCAACTCCCGGATGGTCAAAGACAAGGATCCCTTGCGTAGAAATCTACCCCATTTATTGAGAACAAAGGAGACATTTTTCTCTGCAGGAAGGCTTCTAATTTCTCTTGCCAAATGGAGTAAGAAAGTTGGGTCCTTATATATTTGCTTTGATAGTGAAAGTCTTGAAAGCACTGCTGGTGAAGAATTTCTAACATGCTTCTTTGTTGTTGGAATTCCCAATGGTCGAATTTTATGTGGAAGAGATAGCGGAAGTGGCCTTACCCTATTCAACTTCCCAGGTTTTTGGGGTATCCTTCCTTTAAAAAGAGATGATATCGCCTCAATTTCATCAGCTTCCCAAACATCATAATCATCCTCATCCTCATTATCTCCGTCATCATTATCTTTATCATCACCGAAAGCAATTTTTTCAACTGGATCATTAGATCTCCAGTCAACTGGCACATCAATTTCATGGTCCTTGACCTCCTTCCCTGGTTTTATGAATGTATCAATCCGAAAATCAGGAGGAAGCTTGGTGCGGCGTGGATACCGTAGATATTTAGGCGGTTTCCTTAGGTGAATAGCTGAATCAAAATGCACTTTCACACAGACTCTGGACAAGTTCACCTGCTTTTTGTCCATAATAAACTTGTGATATACACCTTGGCTGAAAATTAGCCTGCCAGGTCCGGGGTAATGTAATCTAGACCTCAAAAAAATTGAATCCATATCGTTACACTAGAACTCATAGATCTTTCAAATTAGTTACGAATTCTATACCGTGATGGATCGCAAAGAACACTTTTGTGCATCAACACCCTTTCACAGGCATAATTTAGTTCAACCCTGCAACAAAAGCCCATCAACAATTTTGGTTAGCATTTGTGGATGGAAGAAAACGGGAGGGAAACAGAAGAGAAAAGGGGTGTGAGCTTTCAGTTTTTTTTCTTTCATTATTTCCAAACTATTCCACTAGTGAAGGGATTTGGTTAATTAAAAGGCAGACGAAGATGATCGCTTTGATGCGCTCCCTTAAAGTAGAACCCTAACTCTCTCTCCACTCTCTTTGCCTCCATATTTCCTCAACAGTCACACTATAGGTTAGCAGTAGAGCTCTATGAAACCCATCATAACCAATTAACCATCGCGAATAGTAATAGATAACCAAGCCCTACTGCCCTAGCAATAGAACTTTACAAATTGTAACCTATATATAATCAACTAACAAAGTTGTGAAGAGAACACTAACCAAGTCTTATCTACATAATTCACCAATTCATCCTATACTCATTTTTTTTCCTTAAAAAGTCGAAATCAGTTGAGCAGAACACGACCTAAGTCTTATCTATATAATTCACCACTTCATTATTCTTATCAGTTGAGCAGAACGCGACCTAAGTCTTATATAGAGTCTAAACTTTCATTATTCTGCAAATGATATGTTTATCATGTCATTCTCAAAACATCCTCTAATTCAACCAAAATTAAGCCTATCCATAAGCTTTACACCACTTGTTCAACTCCTTTGACACACGTAAACATAATTGAAATAATGCTCAAACCATGTATTCCTTCACCATGAAATTATCTAAACCAACAGAATTACATAATTGAAAACAATAATCCACTAAGAAACTGATAAACAAGAAAACGGTCCAAAATAAGTTCCAAAACCCATGTTCATAATACAAGCTAACAAAAGCACTGTGAAAATTATAACTACAAATGCACATTAATTGTATACTATAAGGAAAAGAAAATGAAATTTTATATTGGGATATCATAGAATATCATAATCTTCAAAAATTCAAGAAACAACCAACAAATTAAGCATTAATTAGGAAACAAACATATTGAATTGGGATTAAAAAATTACAAGAGAGAGAAGCTATTACCAGTGAAGAACACAAGCAATGCAGTATGCAGCACCTTTAAGCTTTAATTTAAAGATTGGACCCGATTTTCTAATAATAAGCTGATTAGGAATGGGCCGTATGATTGGGCCAGACCAATTAAAATGACCCAATAATTAAGAAAAAGTAGCCCAATTTGTTAAACTTAAAAGATAGATATTTTGTTTGCTTTGGTTGGTGATAACTGATAAGAGTTAAGCATCAAAATATGAATGCGTCAGATGAAGCAGAGATGCCTTTCTCTATGTGCATTATCTCTTCGTAGAGGGTAAAAGAGTAATTGCAATGACCCACTTCATTGACGGTTCCTTTTTCTCTTAAAAACATGAATTAATTTTTATTTATTTTCTTGTTTTGGTGGGTTACGGGATTTTGATGATAGAATGGTCATTTTAGGGAGGTTAGGCATTGTGAAGAAGGAAACGCGTATAGTAGGTTTTATAACACAACTTGTGGGGTATATTAATTTGAAGGGGCGAGGGTAAAGTGGGTATTTTAACTCATGTAGTTGTAGACTTGTAGCTTGCAAAAGCCTTCAATATCTTCCAGAGTTCCACTCAAAATCTGATTCCTTACCAATATTATTATTAATCTCTATCCTCAGTAGATTACATCTCCTTTTTTTTTCATTTCTTTTTTGGTAAATTCCGTTTTGCAACTGAATCTCACAAAGCTTTTCTACCTCTACCCACATGAACATGAGTATTGGGTAGTAAATTTTTATACTTTCTCTTCTCGAGGTTACAACAATTTAATTTTTACTCTTTTATTCCATAATGGTGAACATTTTCTATTTTATTTGTCTCAAATTAGTTTGGATTAAATTTGCACAAACGTATAGTCAGTGGGCTTGTTTTTCTTGCTTATCTCACTCTTGAAAAATGATTTGAAGTCGCCGACAATTCTTTAAATGAAGCTCATAAACCTAATTAGATATTAGGAAATCGTAGGGATAACTTTGGGACTTATTCAATGTAGATTTTTCCTCATGACTCCATTAACGGTCAATAAATCATAGATTGAGTTTGGGGTGAGGGTACAAATAAGATCATGCATCAAATTCTCCCATAAATGGGCTCTACTTAATGTCTTTTCATTTCAAGTTTTATGTAAAAGAATAACTAGATAATATTTTCAAACACCTTTAAAATACTAGTCTAGTAGGTTGATAAAACGTATCAAGAAGACTATTTTCAGTGACACGTTATAAGCGGAAAAAATTACAACATTTCTAATAAGTTGTTCAAATTATCTGATTAATATTAGAACAATACATTAGTATCAATTAGCAATAATAATATGTGGGTGATGAAAACATAAGCAGGATAATCATGAAAAATGTATAAGAAACAAAAAGAAGGGATAAAGATTATAATGTACAAAATCACACTATTTTTACTAGAGATATACATCATGAAACAAAACATTAGTAACTTTAATAAATAAATAAGAGAAATTTATTCAAGAACCCTCAGGAATATACCAGTGTGGCTTGGGTCTGAAAGAATAACAACCTACGGGGGAAGCAATCGTGAAGCCTTTCAACAAAAAGTTGTGAAGATCAATCAATGTATGTGTTTGTAAAAATGAAAATATGATAGTATGGAAGTTTTTAAAGTTCACAAGTATTCGAGTATATAGAGCGTATAAAAGTATTTTTTTGTATTCGAAAAATCAATGGCTTATTTATAGCAAAATATATATAAAAAAAAGTGAAATGCATGTCGTGCAAAGAGTGCATTGGGCGCACGATTCTGTGTGACACGCAGGTCCACGTGTCCGGCGCAGATTGGTGCGCCTGACGCGCTCCAACCAATGCGCCAGACGCACCGCATGCGCCACCACATGCTTACAACCCTTTTCTCTTAGCTCGTTTTGTACAATTTTCTTTTATCCCTTTAAATTTGGAAATCAACTTATACAAAATAAAATATGATTTTAATTTAAAATATCTTTGAAAACATTTATTTATTTTAGAAATTATTTATTAAAATAATAAATAAATTACAATTAATTATCATGAATAATTAATTGGACTTTTTCAAAGTATTGAGCTCAAAATATATTTTTTTGATCAAAAATACAATTAATTATCAAAAATAAGTAATTGGGCTTTAAAATAGGATTTGAATCATATATCCATTAATTGTCAAACATAATCTATACAAATATATTAAAAGGCATTTCTAGATAAGGAAAGATGGCATTGTGGCACTCTTTAGGAGTTTTTAATCCATGTCATTCACATGCAATTAAAAAAATTAGAAAATATTTTGTATAAGATTTGATCTCGTGACTTCAAACTCATATATTAAAGTCTACTAAACCAAATCATATTTAGTGTTATCATCTATGTATTAATAAATGAAAAAAGTCATTTTGTGGGGGTGTAGCCAACCTAAAAACTAGTTTATAGCCTGTAAAGTGGCTTCAAAGATAAGATAAAAAGATAAATCTTAAAATAATATCTTTTACGCTATGTTCAGTTCACCTTATTTTTACTTATTTCAGATCGATCGGATCAGAAAAAATAACTTCAGACCAGATCAAATCAAATAAGTTCAGATCAGATCATGCTTATATTTAAAAACTTATGTTTACTCTTAATACTATTATTTAATAGTACATTTGTTCAAAAGGATTATTATTATTACTGAGAAAATAGTTTGATTTTTGTAATGTACTTATTAATTATTAATATTTGTAATTATTAATAATCTCGTTGTTATCATTATATATGTCATTGTTATCATTATTTAAGTTATTTTGTTGTTTTTAAATAATAGAAAATTAAAAACCACGTGTTAAGAACATAAGATTGGAGCAAAAATAAGAAATATGTAAAATATGATAGCTCATATTCATGACAATGAAACCACTAAGTTCGGATTACAATTCAAAATAAGCTAAGTGCGGGATACAAATTATAAATTTAGATTCGGCATACCTCTTTCCTACTGAATTCCAAATCTCTTTAGCTATTTGAAGTTGCACCCTATCCATTTATTTATCATAATATGCTCTACTTGGTGCAATATTTACAGTCCTTGAAATCGATATATCCAACTCATACAATCGGATGAAATTTCAGAGTGTGAATGCATAAACCATAATAGCCAATTGATACAGGACATCCATATTCGGCATGTTTGACAATATTTTCCATCTCTTTTTAAGGGTTCCAAAACATCTTTCAATTGTAGTACGTAGAGATGAGTGACGATAATTCAAATTTTCTAGCATGCCTTCTAGAGGGGGACCATTTTGAAATTCGAAAATGTGATATCTTATATTTTTGTCTTTAAATAGACTCAAGTATCCAATAGTATTTGGATATCCAACATCTACCGAATAGTATTTTCCTGTTAAAAAATGAGAATGTAAATATTTTTTCTTGTATTATGGTTGCAGTAAAACAAACTTTTTACTAATAATTCATACCTGCAGGAGATGCGAAAATTAAAATTTTGGTTCACTTAAGCAATGAAAAAATTGCAGTATTACTTAAGTAAAGTTTCATAGTTGTTTGTATATCTTATTTTATTTTATATGAAAAAAAAATTGAGTTGAGTCTGCCGACTTCTCAAGTGTGAAACATTTTAGAAGTGCTCTTTTTTTTTATAATTTAGAAGTGCTCTTATAAATTAATGACTTGGGTTATAGGATATTTTTGCTCAAGGAAACGTTATACTAATATGGATGGAAGACAAGCCAAAATTGTATGAAATATTTCATCCATTTCAAGATGTAATACATTTACGCTTTATAAAAAAAATCATTTGAAAATATAGTACATTCACGCTCTATAAAAAAATTACTTTGATTACAAATATCTCTTATATTACGACAAGTAAAAGTTATAAAAATTATGCCATTAGATTCATATTGGAAAATGCTATAGTAATACTGCTCTTTTATCAACTTTAATCTAGAGTAATTAATGGTTGAAGTTCGACCGTGAATATTGCACTTGCCTTTCATTTTGAAACGGAGGGAGTAGCTACCTAATATTAGTTATGAACAAGATACTTGAACAAAATTAATCATGTTACTACATTCATAACATTATTATCGTAAATGGAACTATCTTCATCAAGATATTATCAATACAATATTTTGTGGTAACATAAGCGAAAAATCTTGTAGTATAAGTATTATTATTATTAGTAGTAGTAGTAATAATAATTATGATTATGATTGTTATTGTTGTTGTTGTTGTTGTTATTATTATTATTATTATTATTATTATTATTATTATTATTATTATTATTATTATTATTATTATTATCATCAATAATAAATCGGTTATTTCATCAAATAACCCTGACAAAAAAAATATTCACCAAATACCCCCACTTTTATCATAATTCACCAGATACCCCTGACCTTTAAAAAAGTTCACCAGATACCTCTAACTTTTAAAAAAAATAAGCAAAATGCCCTTTTAGCTAACAGATGTTAGTGCTCCGTTAACTAATTAACTGATTAACCCTAATAAATCTAATTAAACCTAACTAAACCCTAAAAACCCTAATCCTCCCCCAACCCCATCACCCCCTCCCAACAACCCCAACCCCACCAACCCCAGCCCCACCAACCCCTCCACATTCCCCTCCCCCCCAGTCGCGCCTCCCCCTCCCCACCACCCCAGCCTGAACCCCCCTCCTCCCTCACCCTTTCGAACTGACAGCCCCTTACCCCTTCGAACTCGGCGTTCCCCCTCCCCCGCCGCAAAATCGCAAATCCCGAGCCCCCCACCCCTAGGCCGGTGGTGCTGCATTTTCTACGAGGAAGCTGCATGCAGGGGAGGAGGGCTACGAGGGACAGGGATGCTGTGTGTAGGGGAAGGGTTTAGGGAAGGAGGGTTACGGGAAGGGGAGTTGCGTGCATGGGAGGGGGCTGCGGGAGGGTGGCTAGCGGGATAGGGGTTGCGGGAAGGGGGGTTGCGGGAGGAGGGTTGCGGGGGAGGGGTAGGAGTGGGTTTGGTGTTGGGAGCTGCGTGCAGGGGAGGAGGGCTGCGTGAGGGTAGTTGCGGGAGAGGGGGGTTGTGGGGGAGGTTAGGGTTAGGGGGTGGGTCTGATGTTGGTGGCTGCAGGGAGGAGGCTGGTGGAGCTGGAATTGTTGGGGGGTGGGAGGGCTTGGGGTTAGGGGAGAGAAAGGGTTAGGATTAGTTAGGGTTAATTAGGTTGACTTAGGGTTAATTAGTTTGATTTAGGGCTAATTAGGTTGACTTAGGGCAAACTTGTAAATAAACGCTAACAGAGGACTAATGTCCGTCAACAAAAGGGTATCTGGTGAATTGTTTTAAAGTCGGGGGTATTTGGTGAATTTTGAAAAAAGTGGGGGTATTTGGTGAATAAAATTTTTTGTCAGGGATATTTGGTGAAATAACCGATAATAAAAGTTGTAATAGAAATAAAATGATAATGATAGTAATACTAGAAATAAGATCTTATAATTTATTACATAATAATGAATTACAAGTAATAATACAAAGAAATAAAAGATAAGATCTTATAAATCAGATCAAATCAGAAAAGAAAAAAATAAGTTCGGGTTAGATCAGATCGGAAAAAATAAGTTCAAATCAGATAAGTTCATATAGTAAAAATAAGGTGTAAACATAGCTTTACTCCCTCCGTTTTCTTTTTTGGTTCGTATTTGGAATCGGGGGAGAACAATGCAACTTAAGAAATGGGCAAGATTCACTAATTTAAAATTAAAAGTAAAGATAATATTAGGCATTTGAGGTACTCTATGTTAGATTAATGAGAAAAAAGTTGCAGGGATAAAAGAGTAAAACATGACTAATGATTAGTGTGAATGCATTTATTGTAGTTTAAAATCAATTGAGAATTTAAGCCATAAACATACACTATGTACGGAAAGATTCAAGATAGGAACAATATATTGAAATCTCCCAATAGGGAATAAAGGAACAATAAAAGAAAAATAGATTGATATATAATTTAATGATATTTCAACGGAAAAATTGACAATAGAGGTCTCAACTTTGGTGTGATAATTTTTAAAAGGTTTGAACTATTGATTAACCTGTGTAGGTCCCAACTTTATGAGGTCTTAACTTTTAGCGGGCCTTGATGACTTAAAACTGGCTTAAATTGTAAAACTTGGGTTACACCAAAAGGGTTAATTGAGGGAGTGAAGTATGAACTAGGTGAGATTTTAAAAAAAAATTGTCAGTTTTAAGTCACCAAGGCCCGCTAAAAGTTAAGACCCCCTAAAGTTGGGACCTACATAAGTTAATCAATAGTTGAAACCTTTTAAAAATTATCGCCCAAAGTACAGACCTCTATTGTCAATTTTTTCTATTTCAGCATATATAATTATACTCCAGCACATGAAACACCTAATTATGATAAAAGTTTAGTGAGGGAGAGGTGATAGTTCAGTGGAGGCATTGCCCAGGATTCGAATCCTAACCTCTGAGCTCGTGTGCCCTGTAGGTTAGTAGCCTAGCAGGGGTTGGTCGTCGGAGGGAGGGTGGGAATGAGCCAAGCCTGCTCGCGGACTACTCGAGTTTGGCTCGGTCAAAACTCGACTCGAGTGAGTTCGACTCGATATACAAACGAGCCAAGCCCAAGTCGTTTATGGCTCGGCTCGAAAGCTCGTAAGCATGCTGGAAAACTTCTTACTTAGGTAACATTTATGCAAATTATTAAGTGTCCCACATCGATTTCAAAGACAAGCAACACCCTTATTTTCCCTTACTTATTTTTTGCCATGTCTAACTTTTCTTGATGAAGGCTGTTTATACTTTGACAACATTTGACAATTTATAGGCTGCACAAATCTTATAAACTTCTAACAAATAATTTAAACACTATCTAATTATTATGCAATATAAAACTATTACGATCCACTAAGGTAGCTGGAAAGTTTGTTTTGGAATGGGTGATGAGGATATTTACAAACTGAAGTAGTTTACAGATCCTCCAGGCCAAGGCTCGTAGCTGGATGATTTTGCTTTTTAACTTTCATATACCCCACATCGAAGGAATAACAAGTGTATTGGAAATTCAGCATTATAAATATGGTTGTATCTATAGATGTTTAGATAATTTTAGATGTTGGACCTAGCTTAGTTGTTGGGACTGACTTTTCAACATCTAAATTTTTAATAAATAAAAGATTTGAGTTGACAAGATTAAGTTGGGC